>NW_027125890.1:25000-55000 GCF_037325665.1 Littorina saxatilis
CGACTACTGTGACCGAAAACGAGGCAAAAATGAAAATTAGTAATTAACACTGTTAATTACTAATTTTCACGTGAAAATGGTAAACCTAGGTTTTGGCACTAGTAAGCCGTCATACCCTGAGGGCAGTCAGCGTCTCCAGACCCTCGTGCCTTGTGGGGGAAAGAGGGATAGGCTGGTGGGATGAGGTGTGGGGGGTTGGGGCCTGCTGATGGATGCCTACTGGCTAGGGGAGGGAAGTGGGGGTGATCACCAGGAGGGGTTGGGTATGTGCTGGTAGGGTAGGACGGAGGATGGGAGGACGCATCTGCACCTGACCAATACTGCCGAGACTGGCGGAATGATTGACTGGGTGGCTGTCTGGGCGATTGGTGCATAGACTGGCGATCAGGCTGGTGTTGATACTGGCGCTCGGTAGCAGGCTGTGACGGTAGCTGTTGGTGGCAGCAGAATGCGTCTACACATGACAGTTGGATTTCTCTGGCCAGAAATAATAATTGAAACCCTAAAAACAACCTCCAACACTCCAACATTGTCAGGAAAAACGAAATAACAAACACGTCGCGTAAGGCGAAAATACAACATTTAGTCAAGTAGCTGTCGAACTCACAGAATGAAACTGAAGGCAATGGAATTTTTTTAGCAAGACCGTATACTCGTAGCATCGTCAGTCCACCGCTCATGCTCATGGCAAAGGCAGTGAAATTGACAAGAAGAGCGGTTTAGTAGTTGCGCTGAGAAGGATAGCACGCTTTTTACATTTAGTCAAGTTTTGACTAAATGTTTAACTTGACTAAATGTTTTAACATGGAGGAGGAATCGAAACAAGGGACGTGGTGTATGTGTGTGTGTGTGTGTGTGTGTATGTGTGTGTGTGTGTGTGTGTGCGTGTGTGTGTTTGTGTGTGTATGTATGTGTGTGTATGTGTGTGTATGTGTGTGTGTGCGTGCGTGCGTACGTGTAGAGCGATTCAGACCAAACTACTGGACCGATCTTTATGACATTTTACATGAGAGTTCCTGGGATTGATATCCCCGAACTTTTGTTTTTTTCGATAAATACCCTTGATGACGTCATATTCGGTTTTTATATTTAGTCAAGTTTTGACTAAATATTTTAACATCGAGGGGGAATCGAAACGAGGGTCGTGGTGTATGTGCGCGTGTGTGTCTGTCTGTCTGTCTGTCTCTGTGTGTGTGTAGAGCGATTCAGACAAAACTACTGGACCGATCTTTATGAAATTTGACATGAGAGTTCCTGGGTATGAAATCCCCATATTTGTTTTTCATTTTTTTGATAAATGTCTTTGATGACGTCATATCCGGCTTTTCGTGAAAGTTGAGGCGGCACTGTCACGCCCTCATTTTTCAACCAACTTGGTTGAAATTTTGGTCAAGTAATCTTCGACGAAGCCCGGACTTCGGTATTGCATTTCAGCTTGGTGGCTTAAAAATTAATTAATGAATTTGGTCATTAAAAATCTGAAAATTGTAAAAAAAAATAAAAATTTATAAAACGATCCAAATTTACGTTTATCTTATTCTCCATCATTTGCTGATTCCAAAAACATATAAATATGTTATATTCGGATTAAAAACAAGCTCTGAAAATTAAATATATAAAAATTATTATCAAAATTAAATTGTCCAAATCAATTTAAAAACACTTTCATCTTATTCCTTGTCGGTTCCTGATTCCAAAAACATATAGATATGATATTTTTGGATTAAAAACACGCTCAGAAAGTTAAAACAAAGAGAGGTACAGAAAAGCGTGCTATCCTTCTTAGCGCAACTACTACCCCGCTCTTCCTGTCAATTTCACTGCCTTTGCCATGAGCGGTGGACTGACGATGCTACGAGTATACCGGTCTTGCTGAAAAATGGCATTGCGTTCAGTTTCATTCTGTGAGTTCGACAGCTACTTGACTAAATATTGTATTTTCGCCTTACGCGACTTGTTTATATTTAGTCAAGTTTTGACTAAATATTTTAACATCGAGGGGGAATCGAAACGAGGGTCGTGGTGTATGTGCGTGTGTGCGTGTGTGTGTGTGTGTAGAGCGATTCAGACTAAACTACTGGACCGATCTTTATGAAATTTGACATGAGAGTTTCTGGGTATGAAATCCCCATACGTTTTTTTCATTTTTTTGATAAATGTCTTTGATGACGTCATATCCGGCTTTTCGTGAAAGTTGAGGCGGCACTGTCACGCCCTCATTTTTCAACCAAATTGGTTGAAATTTTGGTCAAGTAATCTTCGACAAAGCCCGGGGTTCGGTATTGCATTTCAGATTGGTGGCTTAAAAATTAATTAATGACTTTGGTCATTAAAAATCTGAAAATTGTAAATAAAAATAAAAATTTATAAAACGATCCAAATTTACGTTTATCTTATTTTCCATCATTTGCTGATTCCAAAAACATATAAATATGTTATATTCGGATTAAAAACAAGCTCTGAAAATTAAATATATAAAAATTATTATCAAAATTAAATTGTCCAAATCAATTTAAAAACACTTTCATCTTATTCCTTGTCGGTTCCTGATTCCAAAAACATATAGATATGATATATTTGGATTAAAAACACGCTCAGAAAGTTAAAACAAAGAGAGGTACAGAAAAGCGTGCTATCCTTCTTAGCGCAACTACTACCCCGCTCTTCTTGTCAATTTCACTGCCTTTGCCATGAGCGGTGGACTGACGATGCTACGAGTATACGGTCTTGCTGAAAAATGGCATTGCGTTCACTTTCATTCTGTGAGTTCGACAGCTACTTGACTAAATATTGTATTTTCGCCTTACGCGACTTGTTGTAAAAGTTGAGGCGGCTCTCATTTTTCAACCAAATTGGTTGAAATTTTGGTCAAGTAGTCTTCGACGTAGCCCGGACTTCGGTATTGCATTTCAGCGTGGTGGCTTAAAACTGATTCCAAAAACATATAGATATGATATGTTTGGATTAAAAACACGCTCAAAAAGTTAAAACGAAGAGAGGTACAGAAAAGCGTGCTATCCTTCTCAGCGCAACTACTACCCCGCTCTTCTTGTCAATTTCACTGCCTTTGCCATGAGCGGTTGACTGACGATGCTACGAGTATACGGTCTTGCTGCGTTGCATTGCGTTCAGTTTCATTATGTGAGTTCGACAGCTACTTGACTAAATGTTGAATACTGAAAGGCATAAATTCTGCAAATGGTGCATTGAACGATTTTGCTCTCAAACGAAAATCAGATTGAACCTGTAATTTGTAGTTGACATCTTGAGTGTTGGAGCAAATGTTTCACGCTGTCAGCGTGCGCTTTGCAGTATTGCTGATCCAGCCACAGCTCACTGTGCTAATAAAGACAATGGGCTGAACGGGAGACAATAACGTAAAAAAGATAGTGTTTATGGCCCTATAAAATGCAACTGGCTGTTTGGCTGTATCCAGATATCGCAATCATGCCACGACTTGATGAAGGAGAGAGACAGCAAGCGATTGGGATGCTTAAAGCTGGCCAAAGCATTGAACGTGATGAACACTGAACGTTTTCCGAAATCATTGCGCTTGGACTCAGTCACTTTTTTTGAAAAATTGTCATTTCATGATGTTCTATTCAAAATCAATTAAGCGAAGGTTTATTAACACTAAAATGGCCAATAAATAAAATATTCAAACATTGAAAAGATTCACCACTGAGTTGATTTTGTGTGATTTTTTAAAGTTCCGTTTGCAGAATTTATGCCTCTCGGTATATTTTCGCCTTACGCGACTTGTCTGTACCTCTCTTCGTTTTAACTTTCTGAGCGTGTTTTTGGAATCAGGAACCGACAAGGAATAAGGTTATAGTGTTTTTAAATTGATTTCGAAAATTTAATTTTGATAATAATTTTTATATTTTTAATTTTCAGAGCTTGTTTTTTATTCAATTATAACATATTTATGTGTTTTTGGAATCAGAAAATAATGGAGAATAAGATAAACGTAAATTTGGATCGTTTGATAAAAAAATATATTTTTTTACAATTTTCAGATGTTTAATGACCAAAGTCATTAATTAATTTTTAAGCCACCAATCTGAAATGCAATACCGAAGTCTGGGCTTCGTCGAAGATTACTTGACCAAATTTTCAACCAATTTGGTTGAAAAATGAGAGCGTGACAGTGCCGCCTCAACTTTCACGAAAAGCCGGATATGACGTCATCAAAGACATTTATCAAAAAAATGAAAAAAACCATCTGGGGATATCATACCCAGAAACTCTCATCTAAAATTTCATAAAGATCGGTCCAGTAGTTTAGTCTGAATCCCTCTACACACACACACACACACACACACACACACACACACACACACACACACACACACACACACACACACACACACACACACACCACGACCCTCGTCTCGATTCCCCCTCTACGTTAAAACATTTAGTCAAAACTTGACTAAATGTAAAAACGTAATAACGAAAGGTGTTTCAGGTTTGTTTTGGCCAGCACGTTTTTGCTGTTGGGATAAACGAATTACGTCTGTGCCTTTGTTCTTTCTAAACTCGACTTCTGCAACTCTCTTCTCTCTGGCTGTCCTCTGTATCTCCTGCATAAACTACAAAAAGTCCAAAACTCGGCAGCACGCCTCATTCTGAAAGCACGAAAACGAGATCACGCAACACCACTTCTTCACACACTGCACTGGTTACCTATTCAAGCCCGCATTGACTACAAACTGTCCACCCTCTGCTTTAACTTCTTTTCTGGCTCGTCTCCTGCTTACTTCTCTGAACTCCTCACCGTCTATTCTCCAGCAAGACAACTCCGTGCCTCTTCTGACTGTCGCATCCTCACCATTCCACACACCAAAACCAAAACATACGGACAACGCACTTTTACTTTCTGCGCACCCACACACTGGAATTCTCTCCCCTTTCACATCCGCCACTCTCAGTCACCCCAAGCATTTAAAAGAGCACTTAAAACGCACCTCTTCAAGAAATACAACCCCTGATCAGTAGGCTACATGTAGTGTATTTGTTGTTTTAGTGATAATGTGATAATGTATATATATAAACATCTAGGGCTGTTTTTCAGTATTAATAACATGTTCTGTTTGATTAAGGGTATTCAGCTGGTATTTCCTTGTTTTTACTACCTATTTTATTCATGTTTTTATTACTTAATTAGTGGAAGAATCTGTTGTAATGTATGTTTGATGGTGTATGCTTTTAATCAAGCGTTGCTGACTATGAATGTAGATGTAAATGCTTGTATAACTGTGTTTGAATCAGTTTTAAATGTGTCAAGCGCAAAGAGCATAATTGTAAAGTTAGGATGTTGCGCTATATAAATGCTCATTTATTATTATTATTATTATTCCTTTCTTTTACTGTAGATGGTACCCTCCTCAGTGCATGAGGGGCCATGTGGCATGAATCTCGCCCACGCCCCTCGGAGTTATCAACAAGAAATAGATGGTCCGTCTCTCTCTCTCTCTCTCTCTCTCTCTCTCTCTCTTTCTTGCGATTATACATCATTCGGTTATAAGGCCAAAAAAAAATTGTCTGTTTCTGGTCACCCGACCGACCCTAGATTTCGGCGCCGACCCTAAACTTTTTTTTTCCAAACTCAAAAATTTTTCCCATTTGTCCAAGCTCAAGATGTGAGATGTCTCAAGTCTTCTTTTCTGTTTCATCATGGAAATATCAGACCAGGTAAACAAAGAAAAACATGTCATACTCTTTCAGTCTATGTGACAGATTTGTAAATGTGTTGAGTGTCTTGTCTCTATGTATAGTGAATCCAGTCTCTTTGCGCGATTTTTAAAGTTAGTTTTATTGGTCTACATTTGGGAGAAGAAAAAAAAATTCACACCTACCTACCCTATTTTTTTTTTAGCCATGTTACCAGAAACAGACAATTTTTGTGTGTGGCCTAAGCAAGCTTTGCATTTTGATTTCAACTTTCATTCTGTATAAATTTTTGTTTGTCATGTCAGTGTGTGTGTGTGTGTGTGTGTGTGTGTATATGTATGTGTGTGTGTGTGTCTGTCTGTCAGTGTGTGTGTGTGTCTGTCTGTCAGTGTGTGTCTATGTGTGTGTCAGTGTGTGTGTGTGTGTGTGTCAGTGTGTGTGTGTGTGTGTGTGTGTGTGTGTGTGTGTGTTGTCTTGCTGGGCGTAATCAAATATGTAATGTGTATATGTTACAGTTAATCTGTGAAACCAGGGAAAGCGTGTATTAACTAGGTAATACATGAATTAACTGACGGAAAAAAACAGTTAATTCCTGTATTACCTAAAATAGTTTAGTTAAAACACGTATTCCCTGGTTTCACAGATTAACTGTAACATATATACCGGTACATGAAGCTCCGTATTTACAGCAGGCTATCCATTGCAGGTTTTACTTCATTGATGAATACATTTTCAATTTCAGCGAAGACTTTGATAGATGTATATTAAATAAAGGATTTTTAGTCCTTTTACTATTTGCTGCCAGCCCCTCAACTCACCAGCCACACCAACGATCCTCTTTCTCGATCCCCAAAATACCTTCCAGATTTGACCGATGTCGAGTGTTGTATTACGACATGCTAACATATAAAACTATGCGGAGAGAGAGAGTGAGGGAGAGAGAGAGAGAGAGAGGGAGAGAGAGGGAGAGAGAAACGGAGAGAGGGAGAGAGAGAGAAAAAAAAAGAGAGAGAGAGAGAGAGAGAGAGAGACTCTGAGAGAGAGACATATACAGAGGAAAGGTAGACATACAGACACACACATACAGTCAGACAGACAGACGGGCGTACATTTTAACACGCACAAACACGCTTGCACTCAAGCAAGTTCACCAACACACACACACACACACACACACACACACACACACACACACACACACACACACACACACACACACACACACACACACACACACATGTGCGTCTTTCGTAATACCTAACTCCCACACCAACTTAAAATATGCAATCCAAAGTCCATAGACATTTCTTTCCTTTCTGTTTAATGTGACAATTAAAACAAAACAAAACAAGGGATTAGCGGTGGAGCGTGTAATAGGTACAAGGTGTATGAAAAACATAAGCAAGTTTTCAGATCACCAAAGTTCCAAATGTTCGTTATAACAATTGAGATAAATTTAGTATTTCCTCGATGGTATTCTCTCGTAGTGTGTTTACGTTTCGGTCTATCTGTCTGTCCACTTGTTTGCTTGCCTGTTTGAGTGTCGGACAGTACTTGTGTGTGGTGTACGCATATTAAAACTGTAAACTGACTCTACACCCTGACCTCCAAAACAAAGGTGTTACAGAGTCGTTAGTCCCTGCTCAAGCCAAATACATGTATTGACATTCAGACCATTGCGAATTATCTTTTATATTCAATCAATATTTGGTTGAATGCATTACTTGAGACTAGAAGTGTTTTTTTCTAACCAAAATGTATATTTCTTGTCCTGCAATCTTTGACCCAGTCTGGACTATGAAATTGCATTTCAGCTTGGAAGCGTACACATCAATAAATTCAGTTGCCAGTTAATCATAATTGGGGGCGGGGATATAGCTCAGTCGGTAGCCCGCTGGATTTGTATTCAGTTCGCCGCTGTCAGCGTGAGTTCGATCCCAGGTTCGGCGGAAATTTATTTCAGAGTCAACTTTGTGTGCAGACTCTCTTCGGTGTCCGAACCCTCCCCCCGTGTACACTACATTGGGTGTGCACGTTAAAGATCCCACGATTGACAAAAGGGTCTTTCCTGGCAAAATTGCTTAGGCACAGTTAATAATTGTCTACCTATACCCGTGTGACTTGGAATAATAGGCCGTGAAAGGTAAATATGCGCCGAAATGGCTGCAATCTACTGGCCGTATAAAATTTCATCTCACACGGCATCACTGCAGAGCGCCTAGAACTGTACCCACGGAATATGCGCGATATAAGCGTCATTGATTGAACATTGTGACGGAAATTGAAATAGCAATTACAGGCTCAATAGAGAGTATTACTGTATTACTTAAAACATATTTCTGAATTCCAATATTATTTAGATATACTTTGTTTCAATTGAAAATGTACTCAAACACTGACAAACAAAAATAGTTTTTTTGTTATGCAAACAAAGTTTGCTGTTTGCTGGTTTGCCGAGACCGGTCAGCACTGCCTCGATCGACGGGTTTCGGTCAGCCCAGGACTTACCCGTCACGGTGACGACTGGTCTGTTCAGGTTTGATCGGTAAGGCCAGCAGATCGTAGGGCCTTCGGCGAATTTAAGCAAACAAACAGAACGAAATAAAATATTGCTTATGTTTATTTTTTTAAATAATGTTTTTTTCAGCATGTTACTGTTACTGTTCAACATCTTTCGCAAAGTTGCCTTGAACAGCTGGACACAATCAAGGCTACTGACGACACGAAAGGGTGGTTCTGGCTGTGTGTGTGTGTGTGTGTGTGTGTGTGTGTGTGTGTGTGTGTGTGTGGATATGAGTGTGTGTGTGTGTGTGTGTGTGTGTGCATGTGTGTGTGTGTGTGTGTGTGTGCATGTGTGTGTGCGTGTGTGTGTGTGTGTGTGTGTGTGTGTGTGTGTGTGTGTGCGTGTGTGTGTGTGTAAATGTGTATAATACGAAATCGTAAAGTGAAAGTAATTGGTACAGGCACCGATGCGATCTATTATTTATGGAGCAATTCAAAGAGTAAGGCTAATCAATATTTGGACAATTTTCAAATCGTCAACGAATTACAGTTTTCTAAATGAGTGAGTCGCGGCTGCAGTGAAGAGCATTACTCCGGAATCTCACAGCCTAATTGAATAAGATTGCTGGTAAGTAAACAAAACAAGTGCATGGGTTACAGGGCAGATGATTGGCGTGAGGACAATCATGTTGGCGGTCACCTCCACACTCTTGAGGGCTGAGTCCATATCAGCAGACGTTATTCCTCGCCTAATTCATCAGTCTTGGTCTAATCTGAAAAAGTAAAGAGTTAGCTGAAAGCAACGAAAATTGCTTTGTAAACTATTTAATGTATCAGATTCAAAATAATACCGTCGATCGAGAAAGAATCTTGACTATGTGGAAACAAGATCGGATACTCAGGCAATAACAATGTGGACAGGGGGATAACTAAAAGACACACACAATTAACGATGCATTAATACGATTCAACTAGAAACTTTGAGATATTCACCGGGGATCAACGCACGATTACAGTAAATAGATGTTTTCCGTAATTGGAAGAACGAACTAATCAAAGGGTTGCATAATTATCGAGTACTTCCAGATTACGGTTTCCCAGATTTACCCTTTCTATATTAAGTAACATCGGGTTTTGGGAAGAAGCCCAAAGGGCGCTGGTATCACATCGCGTCAACTGTAGGTAATGGTAGTTGATCACTTTCGATTTATGAACTTCTGCGTCTATTGATTGCATCTTCAGCAAGATACTAATTGGATTCTTTTCTTCAGGAGTAATGGGAGGACAAGTAGTATCACGATGATTATGATTTTTTGAGACCAGATGAAAAGGGAGAGGGGAGGGAAGAAAACTCTTACTTTAAACATCGTGATGGTCAAACCTTCACCCTCCGCTACAAAGAAATTAGCTTCCTTGAACGGACATGGTCGGGTGGTTTCTTCTGGGTACTCAGCAATGCCCAGTACCTGCATGGATATATTTTGATGGGGGTGAAAAACGATTGACATACATAAGTTTATATGTTTATGAAATTTGTAAAACAAAACTATAAACATTAAACACGCACACGCACGCACACACACACACACACACACACACACACACACACACACACCAACAAACACACACTTGTAACATAATCACACCCACATTCACGCGGCACAAATGTAGTGAGCCCGCGCACAAATGAGAGAGAGAGAGAGAGAGAGAGAGAGAGAGAGAGAGAGAGAGAGAGAGAGAGAGAGAGAGAGAGAGAGAGAGAGAGAGAGAGAGAGAGAGATGTGGATACATCCATACATACAGACAGACCAGCAGCTTCAATCGCAGATGTCCAACAGTTCAGCGTAGAATTCATTAAGTCAGTATTTCTTCATAAAAACCCAAGACAGTCTCGCTATACCTTAACCGTTTTTTCTCTTCAAGTCATTTGACCACAACATTCATGAAACATAACTGTCTGTGTTAACATTTGGTGTACATTTTCTTCAATGTATGTAGAATACTATATGATCCAAAAATGTTGCTTTTAGATTGACTTGGTAAACTGTATTAAATAAGATAAAGCAAAGTGAGGATTAAAACATGTTTTCTCACGGATGACAAGATAATTTGCAAAACTATTCATCAGAATAATTTGAAATTTTGCGGAAATGTTTAAGACATACTGATATATATTTTGTTTTACAGGCTAAGCTCTAGGTATTTTTTTCTAGAGATACAAATGTTCCAGTTTTCAAAAATGTTGCACCCACAAAGTCAACATTTGTATCTCTTTAACTTTTTACCCTAGAGCTTAGCCTGTAATGCAAAAGATTTATCAGTTTATCTAAAATATTTCTTCAAAATGTCTGATGAATAGTTTTAAAATCACCTTGTCATCCGTGTCACAATCCGATGGAAGGATTTTCACGTGTCCGGCTCTTTTCAGATTGAATCTCGAATTTTGTTGATGTTGTCTAGGGTATGATTATTTGGCGGCTGTTCGCTTTTATAGTTAGTGATATGCGTGGTTCTTTTTAACTTAATTGAACGATAGACAGACTCAAATGTATCGACAGAAAGAATAAACACTGGAAGCAACTGGACGAACACAACTACAATGAGTGAAAACGGCTTTAATTTTGGTTACTCATCTTCATGCATCGACGTACTCGGCACTACAGGTCAAGGATCAGGTGTGAGAGGTTTGATCTTGCCGAATGAGCGACTGTAAAGCTCACGGAGTGTTTATACACGGCGTCGGTGATGAAGATGATGTCTTTAAAGTTTAATGTCTTGACGATGAGTTCAACGGTGATGATGATGTCCTTGATGTCTTGATGATATGACGAACGATGTTGAGGATGCCCTTGACGTCTTCGACGATGAAGTGAATGACGATGATGATGCCCTGGATATCTCGGCGATGGAGTGAACGGTGATATCAGTTCTTTAACACGGTTCCATCTCTCTCTCAGTTGGCGTCCGATTCATCTCCAGCTTGCATCTACACGAGCGTCTAACTAGCACCTAAACGGCATCTAAACCTGTCGATCAAAGTGAAAACAACATGTTATCATCAGCTTTATGAGCCTAACATCTATCTAATCATTCTGACCGTTACTTACAACCAATGGAATTTTGGATTTCGTCCAACTGCTTCGCCTTTGAAACACACAAAACAGATGAACTTAGGGATGAAAATGTGCCGCTCTACTTCTGAAATGAAGAACGATATTATTACTTCCCTTTTTCCTACTTTAGCAGTTTCTTACCTGCATAATTCAGGTTTGTGATGAAATATAACTCCCGAAAAAAAAACTTGAATTGTTCTCCAAAATGGAACGAGAATCAACTGATCTTGGTGAATGGACTCAAAGTAAAACTCTACGCTACGAATATAGGCCTTCGCACGTGTCTCAAAACAATTCAATAAAACAACTCTTCCATACATCTTTTAACGCGAAGTACAAAAGACAAATATCTCAAGTCTTTATTGATAGAAATCATCGTATGAATTTGCAAATCTAATAATCTTTCATACGGTGTAGGCGTAGAGATCTATCATAACCATTTCCAACCTCGTGTTTTCCTCTGTGTCATTCTTCCTTTTTGACGTCACGCTTTTGACGTCATCTCTCTTTACGGCGTTCCGTCTCGCAAGGAAATGACTTAAGGGTGTCACCCATGGAAATAAAATCCAATGTTACTATAATGCGTAACACACGCCCTTGGAAAGGAAGATTTTATATAATCTATGAACATGCATAATAGTTACATTAATACTACATGTGTATAACATTCTACTAATTGTTTCCGTGGATCTATGATCAGAATTCCCTTCACAATCAGGTAGTATCTCTGAGTTGTGACGACCATTGCCATGGTCTCCCTCAGTTCATGGTAGCACGGCTGAGGTAGTCTGCTCCAATGTTGTCTTTGCCGGGAATGATCTTCACGGTGAAGACGTACGGTTGAAGTTGCAATGCCCAGCGCATCAGTCTGGCATTGGTTGGTTTCATCCGCTGTAGATACTGAAGAGGTTGATGGTCCGTCTCCAGTATGAAATGTCTTCCGTAGAGATAACGCTCAAATTTCTGGATTCCCCAGACGGTCGCTAAGCATTCTTTCTCTACGGTGGCATATTTCTGTTCTGTCTCTGACAGCTTCTTGCTGGCATACGCGATCGGCTGCAGACCTTCTCCCTTGTCTTGAAGTAGAACAGCTCCCATTCCTTTGTCTGAAGCATCAGTTCTGAGGATGTATGGGAGTGTATGGTCTGGCATCTGGATGATCGGTTGTTCAGCTAGCTTGGCTTTCAGTGTGTCGAACGCCACCTGACAGGCCGGAGTCCACTTGACCTTTTCCGGTTCTTGCTTTTTGGTCTTGTCTGTCAGTGGTGCTGCGATCGAGGAATACGCCGGGACGTAAATCCTATAAAAACCGGTCAGACCTAAAAAAGCTCTCAGTTCCTTCTTGGTGGTAGGAGGTTGAGCCTTTTGTATCTTGTCGACCTTGTCGTCGACAGGCCATCTCTTCCCTCTTCCGATCTCATGTCCCAGATACTGCAGTTGTTCATAACCGAAGTAGCACTTGGAGGGTTTCGCTGCAAGGTTGGCGTCTTTCAGGGCTTTCAGGACGGCCTTGATCGCTTCAACGTGTTGTTCCCATGTTGCAGTCGCGATCAGGATGTCATCCATGAAATGGTAGACGTCTTTGCGATTTAGAGGACCCAGGAGCTTCCGCATCATCCGGTTGAAAACGCTGCCCGCGGTCTTCAATCCAAATGGCATGTTGATCCACCTCATTTGCCCTAATGAGGTCGTAAACGCTGTCTTGTCTCGGTCTTCCTCTTTGATGGGAATCGCCCAATATCCTTTGGTCAAGTCCAACTTGCTGAAGTATCGTGCATCGGCGAGTTCAGAGAATAGATGTTCCACATCTGTGATTGGTTCAGCGTCGTTCTCGATGACTTTATTTGCTTCTCTGAAATCATTGCAGAAACGCACTGCTTTACCTTGTGCTTTCTTCACGATCACTATCGGAGCGTTGTAGGGTGAAGTGGCTGGTTCGATAACCTTCAAATCCAACATCTCCTTCACTTCACGTTCCACCACGTCCACTAACGCATGAGGTATGGGTCGTGGTTTCACGTACACAGGTCGATCATCAGTCATCTTGATGTTGCAGATTTCTAGAGTCGTAGCTTTTGGTACATCAGTCAACGATGCGCTGAATTCTGTACATGCGTCTCTGACTTCACGTTGTTGTCTTGCCGTCAATGTGTCAGCTACATGTACATCTTTCTCATTCTCGGTACGTTTTGTAGACGGAATGAGTATGCTGGGATCAGGTCCCATGTTGGCGAATATTTCGTCATCTTGTTCTTCCAGATCTTCGACGACTATCGCGCTCTGTTCCACCACTTCTTCTGGAAGTTTCTCTGGTTCAGCGATCATTTCTCGTTCATGGTACTCTCGTAAAAGGTTGATGTGATAGACACGAGTTTGGCGACCCACTTTGATCTTGTAATCAAATGAGTTGATCTGCTCCTCGATCACGTATGGTCCCTTCCATGCAAGTTCTAGCTTGTTGTGTTTCGTTGGCAGTAGAAGCAAAACTCTGGTGCCGACAATGAGTTCTCTCTTCTTCGTCTTCTTGTCGTAGAAGTGAGCTTGTCGTATTGCTGACTTGGCGAGATGGTCGCGGGCGATCTTGCACGTTTCTTCAATGCGATTTCGCAGATCAATAACATGTTCAGCCGTCGTGCGTATCTCGTCGTTGCTTTCTTCTTCCGTCCACAGTTGACGCAATACTTGCATTGGTCCACGCACTGTCCGCCCATACAGAAGTTCGAAAGGAGAAAATCCAAGCGAATCTTGGGGAACTTCTCGGTATGCGAACAGTAGTGCTGGCAAGTACTGGTCCCACTTGGTCGGTTGTTCAAAAGTCATCTTCTTGAGCATCGCTTTCAAAGTTCCATTGAAACGTTCTACAACACCATTGCATTGAGGATGCCAAGGTGAAGTTGTCAATCCCTTGATTGCGAGCAGTTGGTTGACTTGAGTCATCAACTCGCTGGTGAACTGCGCTCCGTTGTCGGTCAATACTTCTTCTGGAAGTCCCAATCTTGTCCAGAATGTCCATAGCGCGTCAGCCACGGTTTCTGCCTTTATGTCTTTGAGAGCAACAGCTTCAGGATATCTGGTCGCGAAATCCACCATCACTAGGATATACTGCTTCTTTGTCTCAGACATGGGTTTGATTGGTCCTACTATGTCAACGGCTACACGCTTGAACGGAGTTTCAATCAGAGGCATCTTTCCCAGAGGTACCTTCCTCGTCCGTCCTTTTGGCATAGTACGTTGGCACACGTCACAAGAACTGCAGTAGCGTTTGATGTCACCCACGATCCCCGGCCAAAAAAAATCTTGCCAAATCCGTTCTCTTGATTTCTTCTGTCCGAGATGGCCCGACATCGCCGTATCGTGTCCGGTGGACAATACCTTTGCCCGCATCTTGTGAGGTACTACTACTTGTCGGTGGTCCTTTCCTTGCTTGTCACTGTATTGGCGATATAACACGTCCTTGTCATAGATGAACTGAACTCGCCCTCGAGTTACATTCGTTCGTGCCAACACATGTAATTTCTCAAGGCTTTTGTCGTCTTGCTGTTCTCTCTTTAGATCAGCAACGGTGAAGATCTTTCCTTCCATAGGAAAACTGGGAATTGACGCATTCCCCTCCTCTTCACGTTTTTCTTGTCCTCGGGTAACGGCTGTTGCAGTGGTTTCAGGGATTACGGTCTCACGGACTGGATATACAGGTGTCTCGATTTTCTCCGATCCTACACCCATCGAGTTTCCAATCAACACAGGATGGACAGGATTCTCCATGACGCTAACTTCGGTTTCTCCCACGAAGTACGGCGTGTCCATGTAAACGTGTGCGACCGATAGTTTCTCTTTCACTGATTTCTTCGCCAAAGACGTTTCTTTTGTGCGCGTAGTAATCTTGCTAGCTGGTACTAGTTTGGAATCAACAATCGTAGAGGTGCTTCCGGTGTCGCGGAAAGCAGTGACTACCTGGCCTTCAACTACGATTTGGGACAGTTTGGTGAATTTCTTGTGAACACATTTGTCGCACAGTTGATCATGTGTCGCATTCCCCTCGACGTCATTCTCGTCTTGAAATGCGGCACTGGCTGATTCATCTTTCGGAGGCTGGCGACAATCCTTCTTGAAATGGCCCAATTTTCCACATCTGAAACATTTGACGCTGGTTCTGCTTTTATTTCCTTCGTCCTTGTCCTTGTTTGTGGAATTCGTCCCGTGTGTTGCCTTGTGTCCTCTCTCTTCAGGTTTCTTCCCATGTCTACGGCTTTCTTTGGGTCGGTTTTCTTCGTAGAGAGTTACGGTGTCGATCACGTCATCAATGCTGTTTGGTTTTCTATCCTTCACGTACGTGACGAGTTCAGTAGGCATGCTTTCATACACTTGTTCCGTCAGTATGAGGTCTTTGAAATCATCGAAACTTTCTCCGATATTGGACATTTCAACCCAGCGATCGAGGAACAAGGAAATCTGAGTAATGAACTCTTTGTACGAGTCAGCGTTTTCTTTCCGTGTGTTTCTGAATCTTTGTCTGTATGTTTCCGCAGTAATCTGAAATCTTTCCAGCAAAGTCTTTCTGAGCAATGCGTAGTCGCGTGCATCAGCGACTTTCATCTTGGTGTAAGCAGTGCGTGCTTTACCTTTTAGCAGTGCGGACAAACGTACAGACCAAGTGTTAGGGTCCCAGTGTGATGCTTCAGCATGACGTTCAAATTGCAGAAGAAACGCTTCTACATCGTCTTTGTCTTCGAGGAATGGTAACTTCGGTTGGTAGTTATCGGTATCGCGAGGTCTATGATTTCTGTGATTGTTATTGTTCTGATTTCCTTCTTCTTCATCGCCTCCGCGATCGCGTGAGTTTGTTGCGCGAGCTAATTCGACCTGAATCCTCAACTCCTCGAGTCGAGTTTGTTGCTCGCGTTCTTCTCTTTCACGTTCAACACGGTCGGCACGTTCACGTTCACGTTCACGTTCAGCGTCGGCGCGTTCACGTTCACGTTCAGCGTCGGCGCGTTTACGTTCAGCATCGGCAATTTCCGCACGTTCAGCACGTTCACGTGCACGCTCCGCACGTTCACCATTCTCACGCTCACATTCCAGAACAAAATCACGCAACTCAGATCCCTCCAAACCAAGTAACTTCCCTTTATCCATCAAAATCCTCGTCGCTTCCAGGGCTGCATCCACTGAAGTAGCCATCTTACCTGTCTGGCTTTCTACGTCAGTCTCACCACACGCCTTCACTCCAAATTTGAGGACGTGCGAAGTTTCTATATCGGGTACTGTGCATGGAATTTATCTCATCACAGACTATCTCGAACCTACTTCGCATTTATGGAAAAAATCAGTTATTACAAACTGTAACTGAACAATGTTACTGTCAACTCGTAAACATTCGTTCTGTGACCTAGAGTGGTCAATACAACTGCGGCTCGACTCCCAGTATTATCACTCTAGTCTATCACCATACGTAATCCAACGTATATAAAGATCCCACGGTTTCTATCTAGAAAATTTCTTAGAACTAATTGAATTAGCTAATTTCAACACTAAGAAAGTATCCGTGATCTTCAATATTATGAATAGTTTATTAGCTAGATACTCAGACTCTGTCCATTGAATCTGTCACCACAAATAGTCAAATGACTTTTCCCATGTGCGTGAACGTAAATAAACTAGTTCAAAATGTTTTTGCGAAATATCTCCATTTCGACTTCCTTTTTGTTTCGTTGGTTCTACTTAGAAAGGAATTTGAGCCGTTCCCCAACAGAATGTTGCCAACTAATCCTACCTGCTAGAACTAGATCTACAGATAGATGAAAGTGATCTAACTTTCACTTTCCAGTTGTTGTTTTTTTTCTCGAGAGTTACATTTTGTTTTTACCTTCAGTAAGGTTGTGTTATTTAGTTTACCTTCATTAAGGATGTGATCTACAGTGAGTTTTTACCCATACTACACTATAGTTTTCCTTTAAATAAATACACGAATAAACATATACTAATTACTTAACTAATGAATGATCAATGAATACACACAAACCACACAAGACAATTTCTTCACATGTATCTAAACGAAATAGCCTATCCCGGACGAGGCAACCAATATGTCACAATCCGATGGAAGGATTTTCACGTGTCCGGCTCTTTCAAGATTGAATCTCGAATTTTGTTGATGTTGTCTAGGGTATGATTATTTGGCGGCTGTTCGCTTTTATAGTTAGTGATATGCGTGGTTCTTTTTAACTTAATTGAACGATAGACAGACTCAAATGTATCGACAGAAAGAATAAACACTGGAAGCAACTGGACGAACACAACTACAATGAGTGAAAACGGCTTTAATTTTGGTTACTCATCTTCATGCATCGACGTACTCGGCACTACAGGTCAAGGATCAGGTGTGAGAGGTTTGATCTTGCCGAATGAGCGACTGTAAAGCTCACGGAGTGTTTATACACGGCGTCGGTGATGAAGATGATGTCTTTAAAGTTTAATGTCTTGACGATGAGTTCAACGGTGATGATGATGTCCTTGATGTCTTGATGATATGACGAACGATGTTGAGGATGCCCTTGACGTCTTCGACGATGAAGTGAATGACGATGATGATGCCCTGGATATCTCGGCGATGGAGTGAACGGTGATATCAGTTCTTTAACACGGTTCCATCTCTCTCTCAGTTGGCGTCCGATTCATCTCCAGCTTGCATCTACACGAGCGTCTAACTAGCACCTAAACGGCATCTAAACCTGTCGATCAAAGTGAAAACAACATGTTATCATCAGCTTTATGAGCCTAACATCTATCTAATCATTCTGACCGTTACTTACAACCAATGGAATTTTGGATTTCGTCCAACTGCTTCGCCTTTGAAACACACAAAACAGATGAACTTAGGGATGAAAATGTGCCGCTCTACTTCTGAAATGAAGAACGATATTATTACTTCCCTTTTTCCTACTTTAGCAGTTTCTTACCTGCATAATTCAGGTTTGTGATGAAATATAACTCCCGAAAAAAAAACTTGAATTGTTCTCCAAAATGGAACGAGAATCAACTGATCTTGGTGAATGGACTCAAAGTAAAACTCTACGCTACGAATATAGGCCTTCGCACGTGTCTCAAAACAATTCAATAAAACAACTCTTCCATACATCTTTTAACGCGAAGTACAAAAGACAAATATCTCAAGTCTTTATTGATAGAAATCATCGTATGAATTTGCAAATCTAATAATCTTTCATACGGTGTAGGCGTAGAGATCTATCATAACCATTTCCAACCTCGTGTTTTCCTCTGTGTCATTCTTCCTTTTTGACGTCACGCTTTTGACGTCATCTCTCTTTACGGCGTTCCGTCTCGCAAGGAAATGACTTAAGGGTGTCACCCATGGAAATAAAATCCAATGTTACTATAATGCGTAACAATCCGTGAACTAACATGTTTCCATTGATCGCTTTGCCTATTTTTTTATTTAATAATGTTTACTACGTCAATCTAAAATCAACATTTTTGGGGGAATCATATACTATTAAAAATAAGAATAAGAATAAGAATACTTTATTTTCTCATGGAGAAATTCAGGTGTACATAACAATAATACAAACAAGACATTGATTTTACATAAGACATATAGCACTATATAACAGGGCAGTTTATAAACACACCTCCCACATACCTCTCTGGGCATTCCTTGCATTGTGCTTACGCATTCAGACATGAACACATCCATGTCTCACTTACACATCGCACACATGGACATTCTTATACGCTCAACTTACCCATTCACACATGGACATTCGACCACGCTCCACCGCTTACACATTCTTATACGCTCCACTTACACATTCTCACATGCATACATTCTACATACATTGAAGAAAATGCACACCAAATTTTAACACATGAATATTGTGGTCAAATGACTTAAAGAGAAAAACTGTGAATTTAAATGGAGATCCTACCCCTTTCGATGTATTAAATTATATAGTGTATTATAGTTAGCCCAAGACGTGGTCGTCGTCATTCTTACCTCGATTTTCTCTGGATACACACCCAATTTGATCTCAAAATCTTTGTCTTTTTTGAGAATCGTCGAGCTTAAATGAAGCACGTTCTTCATTGCCATACCGCGCTTGTATTCTATGTCGACGTTATTCGCAGTATTTGCGTTCCCATCGAACTGGACCGTGATGCAGTAAGGAATCGTTGGTGATTCGAGTGGTATTTCGCCAAGCGAAAAGTACAGGCTGAAACTGAAATCAAATGATAGAGTCAAAACGTTACTTCGCAAGAACAGTTCGTGTACATTGAGAGAAAGCGAGAGAAACGCGCCGTACAAGCACACATTGTTGCAATTGATTTTTTCTTTTTCTTCTTCTGCGTTCGTTGGCTGTAACTCCCACATACACTCGTATGCACGAGCGGGTTTGTGTGTGTGCGTGTGTGTGTGTGTGTTTGTATGTGTGTGTGTGTGTGTGTGTGTGTGTGTGTGTGTGTGTGTGTGTGTGTATGTGTGCGTGTGCGTGTGTAGAGCGATTCAGAGACATCTGCTGGACCGATCTCCACACCCCCCCTTCCTCCATTTTGTTAGTCATATTCCGATTCTGGAGGATTCATGCTGGGTGATTTCGTGTTTCTGTATGCCATCAAACCTTGAAATGGATTACAAAATCTGTTTGCACATTGGTTGACCTGGGAAATCGGGAAATCGCAGTCCGGTTTCATCCCTGGAGACTCAACTGTTTACCAGCTTCTTACAATATACAATGACATGCAAATCACTCGATAATAGAATAACTACCCAAGCAATCTTCTTTGATATATCCAAAGCATTCGATAGAGTTTGGCACCGGGGCTTATTGCATAAACTCGAAGCCGCTGGAATTAATGGGCCATTATTAGACTGGTTTACAGACTACCTAACAGATCGAAAGCAAGCAGTTGTATTAAAAGGCAGTAAATCAACTTATCTTCCAGTAGTAGCGGGAGTTCCTCAAGGTTCAGTGCTTGGACCTTTGCTCTTCCTAATTTATGTAAACGACATTGTACGTGATATAGAATCTACGATTAAGCTTTTTGCTGACGACACTAGCATGTACTTGTCTTTAGCCAATCACAACATCCGTGCCGAAATTTTAAACTCAGATCTTGAAATTTTTTTTAAATTGGGCAGAAACATGGAAGGTAGCATTTAACCATGCAAAAACTGAATTGGTGAACTTTTGTACACAAAGAACCCCTGATATCGCAGATCTAAACTTTGGCAATACCATCCTTGAAAGTTCCCAAAATCACAAACACTTAGGAATAATAATACAAAACAACTGTAAATGGGATGGACATATAAAATCTCTTGTTGCAAAGTGCAGAACTCTCGTAGCTTGCTTGCGTACATACAAATATGGACTGAGTCGAAAATCATTGGAAATTATGTTTAAATCCTTCATTCTACCACACTTTCATTATTGCGACATAATATTGGACAATTGTAGCAAAACCCTAACAGATGAACTCGAAAAGTTAAACCTAGATGCAATACGAACAATCATCGGAGCTGTCCGCGGAACCAGTCACTTTAAGCTTTACGGAGAATCTGGACTCCAATCATTATCTGAAAGGCGTAACCGTCATAAACTAACAATGTTCCATAACATTATTCACGACAAGACCCCCCCATACCTACAAGCAGCACTCCCACCTCTCGTAGCAGCCAACAACCCCTACCACAGACGCCGCCCCTTCGAACGAAGTATACCCCCACATCGAACAGAAACGTACAAAACATCCCTTTTTCCTTCGACAACAGTACTCTGGAACCAACTACCTGAACAAATACAGTTAACCGACTCCCTCGGGGAATTTAAACATTACTTAACAAAAGACGACACACAAATTCCCGTTTACTTCTACAGTAGCAGTCGACAAACACAAATAATCCACACAAAAATGAGACATAATATTATCGATCTAAAGAAAGATTTAGTTGAGCGACACCTTGCGGAAAACAGCGTATGCGACTGTGGTGATGGAACAGAAACTGCAACACACTTCTTACTAGAATGCCGTTTACACTTAGCTGCAAGAAACAACACAATCAACAAACTAACCAACAACCTCATACATACAGATATTCTACTTCGTGGAAACCCCTCCTTGCAAACACAAATTAACAAAAAAATCTTTTTAACAGTGCAGGAATTTATTGGACAGTCCGGCCGTTTCGAACAGATAAACATGTAAAGTGAAAGCAAAATCGATACGTCTTCTCCTCGTCTCTCTCTCTCTCTCTCTCTCTCTCTCTCTTTCTCTCTCTCTCTCTCTCTCTCCCTCTCTCTCTCTCTCTCTCTCTCTCTCACTCTCCCCCTCTCTCACTCTCCCCCTCCCTCCCTCCCTCTCTCCCTCCCTATCTCTTACTCGCCAACACCATAAATATTATATATGTATTCTTAAACGGATTTTTGTTTTGATGTACAATTTTCATTCAATTTTCTTTTCATGTTTGCTTGCTTTTCATTTAAAACTGTACAATAGCCGCCATTTATATGTAATTTTGTAGAAAACTGTAAACAAAACTATAAGCATTATGCTTGTTGTTGTTAACTCAATATGCGTTTTTTTGTAAATAATGCACAAACGTTGAATAAAACAGTTTAAACCAAATCGGGAAATTCTCAACCAGGCGCGGCAGGGATTTGAACCCAAAACCTTCCACACGGAAAGCCGACGCCCTAACCAGAGAGTTAAAGGCTACGCGCTTGTCTAATCATTGTGTTGAACATATTGTAAAATGCGATCTCGACATAGTATCGACAAGCAAAGCAAGTCGCATGAAGCGATAACAAAACATTTAGTCAATCGGTCGGCCTTAAAATAAACAAGTCGCGTAAGGCGAAATTAAAACATTTAGTCAATTTGTCGAATTCACAGAATAAACCTGAACGCACTGCATTTGTTCACCAAGACAATACAGCTTCGTCAATCCCCGCGGCAAGGAAATCGCTCACTTTTCACGTGGAAACCCGCAGTGAACTTGACAAGCCGGTCTATACGTTTTCGCTTAGCAGGAAAGCGCGCTTTTTTGTATTTTTTTAACTTTCTGAGATTTTTTTTATCCAAACATAACATATCTATTATGATTTTGGAATCAGGAAATGATAAAGAATAAGCTGAAATCCTTTTTGGATCGATTTCAAATTTTTTGGTCTAATGAAAATTTTGAGATTTTTAATGACCAAACTCATTAATTAATTTTAAGCTTTGACGCTGAAATAAAATCCCATAGTCCGGGCTTCGTCACAAATGGCTTGATCAAAATGTCAATAATTTTAATCGAAAAATGAGGATGTGACAGTGCCGTCTCAACTTTCACTAAAAGCCGGATATGTGAAGCCATCAAAGACATTTATCAAAACATTGAAAATATGTGGGTATATCATTCTCAAGAACTCTGATGCTAAGTTTTATTAAGATCGATCCAGGAACTAGAGTGGGGAGTTTACGTCCTCTCAGAAACTATTTCTATTTGGGATAAGAGTTGGTGACTGGAGCTAGGGGATCGATCCAGGTTTATTAAGCCGCCATTAGTATAATGGGGATTACTGGATTTGCTCTGTCTGTTTGTTTGAGGCGGTCGGTCGGTCGGTGTTTGTCGGGTAAGACTTGTATCTCTGGGTCAATTAAGCTCAAATTTCGTGAAATAGCTATTAGGAAGAGGGTTAGACGGGTGTGTGCAAAATATTACATTCCTAACGGTAGTCAAACGGAAGACATTAGCTTTTAACGCTTTTACAAACCGAGCCAGGGGACGAAACACACTGACTCTTACGTTTGCGGGCATTCCCGCACCCAGAACTACGAGTTACTTCCCTTCGAGTCTCGTTCTCTGACAGCATGCGTTGGATTAGAACTCCGGACAAAAACAAGTGTCGACCTTAACGGGGTCAAGTAGCCCGCCCTTGGTAATATGGGGTGGGACATGGATTTTTGATCGAGACTTCATGTAAATCTCAAACACCATAGATCCTTCATAACGACCGATTTTTGAAGAATTATTCCGTAAATAAACAAATAAATAATGACGTCATTTGAACCACACAGTCTATATGTGGTGGGTTGTGGACGACCCACTTTTGAATTAAAGAAGGCATTTTACTTTGTTTAGTTCTATTTGGATGGTGTGGGTTGTGTAGAAGGATACTTTTTATGTTGAATATTTCTTTGGAAAGCATGGGCCGTTCATGAGTAATATCATTGGTACTGTGAAGGTTAAGTGACGCAAAAGTGTGTACGTCATTTACTTTGGAAAGAGGCGGTAATGAGTTACTTCCCTTCGGTTCTCGTTCTATCACTGACAGCATGCGAAAATGCGTGGGATTATTAAGCCGCCTTGTAAAGGGTGCTTACTGGATTTGCTCTGCCTGTTTGTCCGGGTTTCAGGTGTTTGTGTTTGTCTACCATGTCACCACGTGAAAAGAGCTCGGTCAATTAAAAAAAAAAAAATATTATTAATTTATTCATTTAATTTTTTTAATGAATTCTTTCTAACATTTATTTATTTACTTACAATTTTTATTTTTTAATAATTTATTCATTTGAAAACAAATCTCCCTCCCTCTGTCTCCGTGTCCCACCCCCATATTACCAAGGGCGGCTTCTTGTCCCCGTTAAGGTCAACACTTGTTTGGTATGAATCGCTCTACACACACACACACACACACACACACACACACACACACACACACACACACACACACACACATACACACACACACACACACTCGCACGCACGCACGCACGCACGCACGCACGCACGCACACACACACACTTACACACACACACACACACACACACACACACACACACACACACACACACACACACACACACAAGCGAACTTACGTGGGCAGCCAAGTTTTGTCTGTGTTACATAGAGCTACAAATTTGCACGACGAATTTGAACGCTATAATGCTATGTTTTCTTATATTTATTTAATCGGCGGTCGAGATTCCCATGTGGCAAAGGGCGTACGCATGCGGGTTCGGCGGAAGTGCAAATACTAGCCATAAAATCCTTACGACAAAAACTGTGCAAGTGCAGGACTGTGCTGAAATTGTTTATTAGCCTGGTGCAGATTGTTAACATGGACGGCATTGACCCCAAGTGAAAGGCTGAATGGATGTATGGTTTTCTGCATGATTGTTTACATAAAAAGAGAGCATGGAGCACATACAAATATGCAACTACCTTTGATTGTTGCTGCCGCTGTCCGTCACTCTGCCCTTGATGAACACATCTACTTGTCCAGCGTCGAGTCCATTCTTCTCTTCCACAGACAGTTGATATTTATTTACCTGTCATTTTAAAACGAGAGTGAATTTGACGCTGGTTCCCAAAAGGCAACCTATCTCGACGCACAACATAAAGAACTGCCAAACAAAACAAATCAATGTTTATACATACTGAAAATTGACATTAACATTTTCTTCTCTTCTCTGCTTTACCTTCTAATATAAGCTTATTTGTCATACTGCGACGTCAAACTACACTGTGCCGGTTGCTGGGTCATTTGTTTGTACCAAAACTAAAATCAAGCTGCGGAGAGCGATATCAAAATAAAAATATCGACACTGAAAACCTTGGATTAGACATCACCGAGACTAGTAAGGCTTGGCTAGCCGAAAAAAAGTAAACCAAGACTTAGATGGTCTCCGCAAAACATAAGAACATAGAATCTAATTTATATAACACTTATTTGCTTGAATTTTGAACACATTTTCAAATCAAACACATCATGTCTTATCTATACACTTTGGGATTCAAGACTGAAAATTATCAAGCGATACAGCTTTTCCATCTGTTTTTGAAAATAAATGAATTAATATTTAAGTTTCCAAATTGCATTGAGCACTATCAATCTGGTCAATCTGTCGGCCTCAAACTAAAAACTCAACACTGAAAACCCGGTATCAGTCACCACCGGGACTTTTAAATTAAAGCTTGGCTAGCCGAAACCCGAAGACCGACACGGATCGCGCTTGTCTTCGCGAGCCATGCGAGCATAGGTTCAATGTTCCCAGATTTGTAGCATATTATTCAGAGTTAACATGACATATCTGTATAGTTTAGGATTCAGAAATAAAATGGCCAAGACAAAAATGAATGTTTCCGATTCCCGAACTAGCCAATGTTTTTTTCCGGATCCAGAACTTATTTTGACTTCTCAAAAAATAATTTAAAAGAACCTAACTCAATGTTGAAGACTTTACAAGGAAAGTTATTCTTCCCCGACATCCAGGAGACACAGCTCGCACAATTTCCGACCGTAAGAGCCCCAATGAACAAAGAAAGTCTCTCGGGATTCCCAACGTGAGTTAATAGAACTATGTGTAAACGATTCACAGAAAACTACTACATACATTCTGTATACGTATATTTTTAAAACTGTGCGCATGAAATCTTCCAGATAATTTCCCAACCCTCTTTTTACATTTAGTCAAGTTTTGACTAAATGTTTTAACATAGAGGGGGAATCGAGACGAGGGTCGTGGTGTATGTGTGTGTGTGTGTGTGTGTGTGTGTGTGTGTGTGTGTGTCTGTCTGTCTGTCTGTGCGTGTGTGTGTGTAGAGCGATTCAGACAAAACTACCTGACCGATCTTTATGAAATTCTACATGAGAGTTCCTGGGAATGATATCCCCGGATTTTTTTTCATTTTTTCGATAAATACCTTTGATGACGTCATATCCGGCTTTTTGTAAAAGTTGAGGCAGCACTGTCACACCCTCATTTTTCAATCAAATTGATTAAAATTTTGGCAAAGCAATCTTCGACAAAGGCCAGACTTTGGTTTTGTTTAAAAACTATTGAATGAGTTTGGTTATTAAAAATCGGAAACTTGTAATTAAAATTATTTTTTTTATTAAACGATCCAAAAACAATTTCATCTTATTTTTCGTCATTTTCTGATTCCAAAAACATATAAATATGTTATATTCGGATTACAAACAAGCTCTGAAAATTAAAAGTATAACAATTATGATTAAAATATTTTTTTTCAAAAATCGATTTAAAAACAATTTCATCGTTTTCCTTATTGGTTCCTGATTCCAAAAACATATAGGTATATTTCTTTCTTTATTTGGTGTTTAACGTCGTTTTCAACCGTTCAAGGTTATATCGCGACGGACATATAGATATATGTTTGGATTAAAAACAAACTCAATAAGCTAAAAAGAATAGACATACAGAAAAGCGTGTTATCCTGCTCAGCGCGACCATTACCGCACTATTCTGCATGGCTTGTCGATTTCACTGCCTTTGCCACGAGCGGTGGACTGACGAAACTACGAGTATGCGGTCTTGGTGAAAAAAGCATTGCGTTCAGTTTCATTCTGTGAGTTCGACAGCTTGACTAAATTTTGTTATTTCGCCTTACGCGACTTGTTCTTTATTTTGTCGATACATGTTTTGATGACGTTATGTCCGTGTGTGTTTTTTAACAAGTTGAAGTGGCACTGTAACGATCTCAATTTTCAATCAAACAATCTTTGACTCATTCCGGACTATGAGATTGTAATCCACATACACAGCTTAAAATGTATAGATTTATTTGTTTATTACAATTTTAACTGAAACTTCAATAAGATATTCAGAAATTATTGCATTGTATTTTGAAATATTTTCTGAACCCCAAAATATATGATTATAAGTTCTGATATGGATACGTTTTGATTACTCAAAATATGTTCAGAACTAACGAAAATAGGTATGCAAATAGGTCTTGTATGTTCGCGTGCCAACTCGTTTGTGGCTTGCCAATCCTCATTAGTCTTCGAGAAGACTGATCCCGGGTTTTCAGTTTCGATCTATTAATTTCGGGCCGACATGCTGAATAAATGTTTTGATATCGCTTGAAGCGACTTTTTGTTTTGTTCGGAAGCTGATTACTATTTATATTATAGCTCCGTTACAACTTTTAGTGACTTCTTTAAATACTCTGTGTCGAAGACGTCTGATTGAATATCGCTCTTCTCTGATCCATAATAGTATTTTTAAATGTTCCTGCACTATATTCTTCATTCAAAACAAGCTACTTTTTTTTTTTTATCCATGCGACATAATTATCCTCTTCCACCGTCAAAGAGAAATTAATCAAAACCTAATCATTTAGTGGAGGTTATACCTTTCAGTATTGCTCCCCCATCCTTTAAAATCATATGCTATGCCACGTAAAATACTTACAGTCGTCATGATTTGGTGATATGAGTAGATCTGGAGTTGGAACGGTTGATGTCTGTTTGCTTAGAGCTGGAAAGACGGTCTTCTGCTGCCTAGAATGAAGTGACAACCCGTTCCTAGCACTTTTATACCCTTTGCACAACGTGCAGTTCACAAGAAAAAACACACGAGGTACGGTCCTTATTTGGCGGCACAAAAGGCCAACTTTGCACGTTACAGGTTCGCTTCGAAGAATTCTTTCAGCATGCAAAACATGAAAGTATGCTAATCTTTGCCGAACAGGGTCTGGGTTGGGTTGGGGTGGGGAGGAGGGGAAATGGGGGGTGGGTGGGGTACGTGAGGCGGGATAAGGCAGGATAGGACATTATCGCCTGCAAAATATTTAGCATCCAAAAAGTCGGCCAGTATTAACAGCTATTGTGTTTTCAGGGAGGCGGGGGGTGTTGAAGGCGGGTCGTGTAAGCTTTTGCTTTTCTTGTCTGATTTTTTAGTCGGTGAGGTTTCAAATACGGTGCGATTTGTATGGTGGCTGTAAACACGTTTGAGATCCGCATACCTTACCCGAATTCTCTATTATATAACTTGAATATTCGAGTATAAGTTCTCGGAAACTGAAACAGACTCTGACATTGGGGGGGGGGGGGGGGGGGGGTGTGTGCGTGTGGGGAAATGGGGAGGGGGGGGGGGTTTGAAGTTGATCTCACTTTTGTTTACGTTTCACCTGGAAGATCAAACCCATTCACCACCTCAATTTTATACATGAGCAACAGTGTTTATTATTCCCCAGCTGGTTATGAATGAAAACTCGTGAAAATTATGACAATTGGTTGTTATTTGCGAATGTACAGTCGTTATTTTATCAGTATTTTTGTTGCGAAAAAGTCCGATACCACATATTGAATTGTGTCAGTCAATATATCAAAAAGGAGCACGTAAGGTTCTATTTTTATTGTTATTAATAGCCATAGCACTCCTTGAACTCAAAATTCCTTATCACTTTTACAAAGGGTTGGGCTCGAGTCTTAATAAGTACACAACAAAAATCTGTCTCCCCAAAATGTCTAGTTTTATCGTTGGCGAAACTTTCTTCGCATGGTCATCTGTGGACTGTGACGTCACTGAGCCATCGGCTTGTTTACAGCTCGCCGTACCTTTAGCAAATACAACTCTTTTACGGCGATTCATCCCTTGACAAGAGATATTTCGAAAAAACCAATTATTGCAAATTAGACAACAAAAAGCGTAAATGCCAACTCGCAAACATTTGAAGGTACGTTCAAAGGTATCTTTGGCACGTTGGAGTTGAGCCAAAGATCTCAGAAGAAAAACACAACACAAGAGAGTAAAATGTCGAAGCAGAGTCACACCTCAGAAAATAACATGTTTTTAGAACGGTGCATGTCAGTATGACAGTTGCCATACCTTTTCTGAGTATTTACCTGTGCTGTCAGCAGACACTAATAAGTGTTCTGGCAGGGAATTCCTCGAAACAAACTTAACCCGTTTTTCATACTTCACTCACTGAGACCTCAATTGTGTATCCCTTACCTAAATCCGTAATACCAAGACAGGTATACACGCTACCGTTATTGTTATTCAAATTGTGTTGCTTTCTCGGAAGACGCGCACCAGTGGCTCTGGTTTTGTGTTACCGGACAAATATTAATCCCGCGTTTCATTCCTCGCTGCACTCATTCAAACCTTATTTGTTGCTAACCTTTAAACAGCATCAACGGGTTTGATTGCGATTAACAGCCCGTGACAGAATCTGAATAAAGTAGACCGCTTTCTTTATATGTCGCTATCGTAGGTCCGTGAAGAAAGACAGAACACTGTGCGCTGGGTGTTTTCATAAACTGCCTGGGTTCCATGGAAGTGTAAGCATTAGCGTTAGTGTGATTGTGTGTGTGTGATTGTGTGTGATTGTGATTGTGTGTGATTGACTGATTGTGTGTGATTGTGTGTGAGTGTGTGTTTGGGCGCGCGCGTGTGTGTGTGTTTGTTCGTGTATGTGTGTGTGTGCGTTTGGGCGCGCACGCGCACGCGTGTTTGTGTGTATGTGTGTGTGTGTGTGTGTGTGTGTGTTTATGTGTATATATTTTTTGGTAGTTAAACAATGGTCCGCCCCTGGGCTAGATTTCTCTGTTGATACGCTCTCCCCTCCTGTGATGTCAGCCTCTCTTTGAAATCTTGGTCCCGTCAGAGGAGGGTCTGATTTCCCCAAAAGGGCTATCTGTGAAGGTACACTTTTTCTCTCTCTTTTGCTCTGCATAGAGATTTTATCAAATCTCAAAAGAAAGTCTCTGCTGACTTTCAATTGTTATTTTTACAGCTTCTGATGTTTTATATTTATATAATTATATATGTGTGTGTGTGTGTCAAAAGTTAAATACTGTTGCACTTAGAAGGATTATCTATCTATACATATAATAAAAGAGAGTGTCTGTCTGTGTGTCTGTGTGTCTGTGTGTCTGTGTGTCTGTGGTCGCC
>NW_027125890.1:60000-80000 GCF_037325665.1 Littorina saxatilis
AATTTGTCAAAGCTCCTAAGTATCAGAGGGACGATCATGGTGGCCGCTGTCTTTCAGTCGCAGCTGATCATATCTGGAACAAACTCCCTTTGTCTCTACGTCTCAGTCCATCTCTGCCTTCTTTCAAAGCAAATCTCAAGACTCACCTCTTCAGAGAAGCATTCTAGAAGGTTAATGTTGATGATGTAGTTGTCGCGACCCTGTGAATGTGCACTTTCGGATGAACAATGTTTACTGTGTGTGTGTGTGTGCTGTGTGTGGGCATGTGTGGGTGGGTGTGTGTGTGTGTGTGTGTGTATGTGTGCATTATAATTGTTGTGTATACTGAGAGTTCGTTCCTGTAAGAGCCTCTGGATTTTTGTAACATTTATGTTTTGTTTTTGGTTTTGTTGTAAAGTGTTTATGATTGTGTTCTATTCCGTCAATGGCGTCATTCTGGTAATGATGTTGTTATTGCTTTTGTAAAGCGCTTTGTGTGTTCGAAAGCGCTATAGAAATCACCATTATTATTATTATTATTATTTTTGTGAGTGTGTATTTGTTATTTCTTTTTTACTGGTGCTGTCGTTGTATTCTATTTCATGCACATTTGTTTGTTTGCTTAACGCCCAGCCGACCACGAAGGGCCATATCAGGGCGGTGCTGCTTTGACATATAACGTGCGCCACACACAAGACAGAAGTCGCAGCGCAGGCTTCATGTCTCATGCACCCATTCACATTATTCTGACACCGGACCAACCAGTCCTGACAAAAAAAAAAGAAAAAAATGTCCAAGTACAGATGAATTTACCTCTGGCGCAATGTTGCACATGTGCTGAACAATGGCCGGCACGGACAGAATGTGCAGCAGAAACACGTTCAGCAAGTTCTCAGAGAAGTTGGCACCCAGCAAAGGTCTGCAAAACAAAACACATACAAAGTTAACAATATTGCAATACGAACAGAAGGAAACTTGCTTTATGATCCCGTATGAGGCAGTATGGGCATTACCATGGCTACGTTTACACTTTTGTGGTTGGGGTTGCTTCCCTTAGTTTTTTGAGTGAGTTAGATTTTTCTTTCCCACCGCCTTGTTTTTGTAATCTGCTACATGTGATTCGGAGTAGGAATATGTAATTTAATCGAAAATTTTATTGTAAATTTTCATTTAATAAATATACCTACCCGAATCACATAGTATATTCCCTCCCGCCAACCCCGCTTTTGATTTGGAGAATTTATTCTTTAGGTCGAATGATATGAACCACGTGTTCAGTAGCAGTAGTGACATGGCATGCACGATGGGAGGTAACTCCCCGGGTGTATGGTCATTACCAAGGCTACGTTTACACTTTTTGTGGTTGGGGTTGCTTCCCTTAGACGGTTAGCCTTTTCAGAACCTAGCATCTCCGATTGTGTCACCAAGTTGGCTGCTGTCTTCCGTCTTCGGTGGTTGAGGTTCTTACTCAGGGTTGCCTCCTCCCCAAGAGTAGCTGCCTTGCTGGGCTGTCGAGTCCACTCTACCCGGGTTTGACGTCGAAGTTTTCCTTCTTGTAGCCTTTGCCTTTCCCAAGGCGCACACAAGGCAGTGCGGGTTTTGAAATCGGAGTTGTCCTTCTCCTAGATGAGCGACCATCCAAGGTTAACGAGCCCCATCTGCCCGAAGCAGCTGGTTTTAAGGCGCCAGTGACCCGCCTGCATCCCTTCTCCTGTTAGTCGAAGACAGGGCCCGCCACGTGAAGGCCAGGAGCTGGATTTGACTGTCAGAGGTGTTTGGAGACACGAAGCCATTTGGAGCATTTCTTGGGAAGTAGGCGCTTATCTCTACTTCCACCCCGGCATAACAGTCCTTGGGCCCCTTCCTTCCAATAAAAGGGGGGGGGGAAGCTTGTCTTTCCCTTGGCTCGCCAGGGTTATTAATCCAAGGCTTGGGTCTATTCCTGTGCTGTTTTTTACGGCTAGGAGATTGGAAGAACTGCTGAGCACAGCTTTCTGGATCTCTGAGGTTGTCTCTTTCGCTTTTCGCCTGAGATTCTTCTCGGCTGTCAATCAGGACTTTCCTTGGTTCCCTCACTGCCTGTTGGCAATGGGCCAGCCCTGGCAAGGGCTTTTGAGTGGGTTAGATTTTCTTTCCCACTGGGACCGCCCTGATTCTTTGGCAGCGGTCCAGGTTTTTGGCAAGGTTTTTGAGTGAGTTAGATTTTTCTTTCCCACCGCCTTGTTTTTGTAATCTGCTACATGTGATTCGGAGTAGGAATATGTAATTTAATCGAAAATTTTATTGTAAATTTTCATTTAATAAATATACCTACCCGAATCACATAGTATATTCCCTCCCGCCAACCCCGCTTTTGATTTGGAGAATTTATTCTTTAGGTCGAATGATATGAACCACGTGTTCAGTAGCGGTAGTGACGTGGCATGCACGATGGGAGGTAACTCCCCGGGTGTATGGTCATTACCATGGCTACGTTTACACTTTTTGTGGTTGGGGTTGCTTCCCTTAGACGGTTAGCCTTTTCAGAACCTAGCGGAGATGCTAGGTTCTGTACAGGCTAACCGTCTAAGGGAAGCAACCCCAACCACAAAAGTGTAAACGTAGCCATGGTAATGCCCATACACCCGGGGAGTTACCTCCCCTCGTGCATGCCACGTCACCACTGCTACTGAACACGTGGTTCCTATCATTCGACCTAAAGAATAAATTCTCCCAATCATAAGCGGGGTAGGTGGGAGGGACTACGATATGTGATTCGGGTAGGTATATTTATTAAATGAAAATTTACAATAAAATTTTCGATTAAATTACATATTCCTACTCCGAATCACATGTAGCAGATTGAAACAACAAGGCGGTGGGAAAGAAAAAGATCAAACTCACTCTCAAATCCTTGTCAAGAGATGCTAGGTTCTGAAAAGGCTAACCGTCTAAGGGAAGCAACCCCAACCACAAAAAGTGTAAACGTAGCCATGGTAATGACCATACACCCGGGGAGTTACCTCCCATCGTGCATGCCATGTCACTACTGCTACTGAACACGTGGCTCATATCATTCGACCTAAAGAATAAATTCTCCAAATCAAAAGCGGGGTTGGCGGGAGGGAATATACTATGTGATTCGGGTAGGTATATTTATTAAATGAAAATTTACAATAAAATTTTCGATTAAATTACATATTCCTACTCCGAATCACATGTAGCAGATTGCAACAACAAGGCGGTGGGAAAGAAAAATCTAACTCACTCAAAAAACCTTGCCAAAAACCTGGACCGCTGCCAAAGAATCAGGGCGGTCCCAGTGGGAAAGAAAATCTAACCCACTCAAAAGCCCTTGCCAGGGCTGGCCCACTGCCAACAGGCAGTGAGGGAACCAAGGAAAGTCCTGATTGACAGCCGAGAAGTATTTCAGGCAAAGCGAAAGAGACAACCTCAGAGATCCAGAAAGCTGTGCTCAGCACTTCTTCCAATCTCCTAGCCGTAAAAAACAGCACAGGAATAGAAGGTCGCCAGTCATCCCCTATCAGTCCCTGCGAACGCAGGGAGAGAGGTAGCACCCGACAGCAGCCACTTACGACTGTGCGTCAGCTACCGGAAGTGAGGACCCACGGTGGTCAAAACCGATGTGACTGGCAACCATAAACAAAATGGCTAAAAGCCAGAATGTTCCCAAAACAGTCTGCTTGAAGGTAATCGAGAGTGAATCAAAAACCTAAAGCAGAAAACCAAGACTGGTAAACGTAAACCGTGAAGCCAGCCAGCCATAAGACTCCCGAAACCAGAGTTCTCAGGGAAAAAACAGGCAGTTAACTTCCTAGCCAAATCAAGAGCCTACCTGAGTTTGGCCAGAAACCCAGAGCGCGTCTGTCCCTGTCTGAAGACAGAGTCCAACGCGGAGAAAAACGGACAACCGCCCTAGACAAAGTTGCCTTTTGTAGCCGGGCGACTGTAAGGAAACCCGACCCAACGGACGTCATCCGGACTCGCCTCATACTAAGATGAGGAAGAAGAGAGGAAAGGCCCAAGACTGAAGTCACAGGAACCAAACCTTAGCTAAACCTCTGCCCGAAGGAGAAGAGTAGCCAAAACCTGAGAGAGAGGAGGAAAGCCACAAAGAACTACTCCTCAAACATCCATTGTCCAAGACAATGCCCCCTCAGGAAAATCTGAATGTTACCTCCGAGGCCAACTCAAGCGTACCTTAAGTTTGGACGAAACACCAGAACGCGTCTGATCACTAGAGAAAGACAGAGTCCGACTCGATGAAAGACAACAAGGACCAAAGTCCAAACGTTTGTGGCCAAACAGGGGTAACCTGAATCCAGAGAACCCCCACCCAAACGAAAATCGTCCTATCCAATCTCTTAAAAAGAGAGAACAAAGGAAAGAAAAGACGAAGTCCGAAGCCACAAGAAACGGGAAGGCAACAACCACCATCGCCGCAACGTGGAATGGCTGTTGCCCAGCCAAGGCTGCCTATAGGCTGCCAGCTTAGCTTAACCAGAGGAATGAGCATGCTTCTGCTAAGCATGTTTCTGAGTATGCTAGCCTTACCTTCCTTCAACCCTTGTAAAGCAGTCAGAGACCTGCTGATCTCTACTCGACTGAAACTCTACTGCAGGCAAAGTTTAAGCGACTCTCTTTGACTGTTCAGGGAACTGAGAATGCGAAAGAAACGAGTCCCTCCGACACCCGCCGTACGAGCGTAGTGAAGGAAGGGCAGCCTCATCTGCTCCATGCTCACCCTAGCAAGGGCTGGCCAACAGAGTAGAGAAAGGAGGCAAGTTCCAAAGGCTGAATAAGCAAGAAGGAACAGAAGGTGAAGCCCGTGTAGCCGAGGCCAGTCAAGGCTGAGCATGTTCCGGAACTGAACCATAGTAGAAACGGCGGCAGAACCAAAACACTAGAGATACCACTTTCGGGAGGAGATGGCCTAGCCAAAACCTGCAAACCGTGGTACCTACAAAAGGTGACTAAGGAACCGGAAGTAGGAAAACATCCTATCTTCACGGAACGGAAGTCCGACATCGACAACAAAGTCAACCAACAAGGAAGCCACTCAATAGACACAATCGGAGATGCTAGGTTCTGTACAGGCTAACCGTCTAAGGGAAGCAACCCCAACCACAAAAGTGTAAACGTAGCCATGGTAATGCCCATACACCCGGGGAGTTACCTCCCCTCGTGCATGCCATGTCACTACTGCTACTGAACACGTGGTTCCTATCATTCGACCTAAAGAATAAATTCTCCAAATCAAAAGCGGGGTTGGCGGGAGGGAATATACTATGTGATTCGGGTAGGTATATTTATTAAATGAAAATTTACAATAAAATTTTCGATTAAATTACATATTCCTACTCCGAATCACATGTAGCAGATTACAAAAACAAGGCGGTGGGAAAGAAAAATCTAACTCACTCAAAAAACCTTGCCAAAAACCTGGACCGCTGCCAAAGAATCAGGGCGGTCCCAGTGGGAAAGAAAAACTAACCCACTCAAAAGCCCTTGCCAGGGCTGGCCCACTGCCAACAGGCAGTGAGGGAACCAAGGAAAGTCCTGATTGACAGCCGAGAAGTATCTCAGGCGAAAAGCGAAAGAGACAACCTCAGAGATCCAGAAAGCTGTGCTCAGCACTTCTTCCAATCTCCTAGCCGTAAAAAACAGCACAGGAATAGACCCAAGCCTTGGATTAATAACCCTGGCGAGCCAAGGGAAAGACAAGCTTCCCCCCCCCCTTTTATTGGAAGGAAATGCTAATGTCCTGAGAAGATCCGTGCGTAAGGTTGTCCCCTCAACTGAGAAGGACGAACCCCCGCGGTGACCTTAAGACAACCATGCCAAAGTCTGCAAACCTTGGGATGTAGTAAAGCCCAAAAGGCTTGTGAGAAAGAAGTCAGCTCAAAATAAGAGTGACCCTTAGACGGTTAGCCTGTACAGAACCTAGCATCTCCGATTGTGTCAATGCTACATGTGATTCGGAGTAGGAATATGTAATTTAATTGGGAGTTGCACTTCCAAGTGATGCACTTCCAAGTGATGCATGTGTTTCGGTTAAAAAGACACTGGCACTTCAAGCAGAATGACTGACGTCTTTTAAGTGCCACAGCTGTGACACAGTAGTGGGACATGAATACCTTCTCTGAGTGATGCTACAAAACACCAGAGAGAATGAGGGTCTTCTTCTGTCTTCATGGGCTGAAACTCTCGTTTTTCTTCACATGTATGACCCTTTTTACACCGCCATTTAGGCAGCCATACGCTGATTTCGGGAGATGCATGCTGGTATTGTTGTGGGCTAAAAAGAGAGGTTTCACTGTATAAGAAAACATGCTGACCTGATAGCGATGGTCAGGATATCGGTCAGTGTGGCCTTGCTGAACACTGGCTTGGACCACACCAGTCCCTTGGTCAGCAGAGTCTTAAGCAACACATACACATGAACACACAGCTTTTTATTCCAACAAAATGATTATATTTTGCACATTTCACTTTGACCAGCAAAGAACTAACAAGTCGCGTAAGGCGAAAATACAATATTTAGTCAAGTAGCTGTCGAACTCACAGAATGAAACTGAACGCAATGCAACGCAGCAAGACCGTATACTCGTGGTCCACCGCTCGCGGCATAGGCAGTGAAATTGACAAGAAGAGCGGGGTAGTGGTTACGCTATGCTGCATAGCACGCTTTTCTGTACCTCTCTTCGTTTTAACTTTCTGAGCGTGTTTTTAATCCAAACATATCATATCTATATATTTTTGGAATCAGGAACCGACAAGGAATAAGATGAAAGTGTTTTTAAATTGATTTCGAAAAAAAAAATTTGATAATAATTTTTATATATTTAATTTTCAGAGCTTGTTTTTAATCCGAATATAACATATTTATATGTTTTTGGAATCAGCAAATGATGGAGAATAAGATAAACGTAAATTTGGATCGTTTTATAATTTTTTATTTTTTTTTACAATTTTCAGATTTTTAATGACCAAAGTCATTAATTAATTTTTAAGCCACCAAGCTGAAATGCAATACCGAACCCCGGGCTTCGTCGAAGAGTACTTGACCAAAATTTCAACCAATTTGGTTGAAAAATGAGGGCGTGACAGTGCCGCCTCAACTTTCACGAAAAGCCGGATATGACGTCATCAAAGACATTTATCAAAAAAATGAAAAAAACGTTCCGAGATTTCATACCCAGGAACTCTCATGTCAAATTTCATAAAGATCGGTCCTGTAGTTTAGTCTGAATCGCTCTACACACACACACACACACACACACGCACGCACACACACACATACGCACATACACCACGACCCTCGTTTCGATTCCCCCTCGATGTTAAAATATTTAGTCAAAACTTGACTAAATATAAAAAGCAAGTTTTGCCTGAAACAAGATTTCTCTTCGAATCAAAGAAAAGCATGTAAGACAATTAATTTTGAAGACAGCATTACTATGCAAGCCTTCATTCGAAAATAGGCAATGCAAGATTTCATAAACACACACAAACACCCTGTGACATGCCCCCCCCCCCCCCCCCACACAGGAAACAAATTGACTCACGTTCTCAGACTTGGCCTTCACACTGGACAAGGCACAAGGCAATCCTTCCATTTGGACACATACAGTCGAACCCACTTAAAACGAACACGCTAGTTACGAATTTTGACTTATAACGTATTAGTTTTAAGTTCCCAACTGAATACCTCTTTCTTCATGCTTAAAAAAAATGCTTAAAACGAATTCTTTATAACGAATTTATGCTTATAACGAGCACTTTTTGGATTCCCAAGCATGCATAATGTCTGTAATTTACTCACGCTTATGACGAAATCTTTAAACTCGTCCCGAGATCGACATATCATGGGAATTTGAGAAGTTTGAATACATGTGTCAAAGTCTTCCCTTGCGTCGACTGCTTGAACCATTGCTCAACCGATCACTGAATAAAGTTAAACTGATTACACTGTACTCACAAAACAATTTCAAATTTAGAATCAAAGTGATTGATAGCTCAGACACTGAACATGTATGACTGACTGACGTTTATTTCCTTCGCGAATACCAAAAACGAAACATCAATGTTTAGAACGGAAGCCATTGCCAAAAAATATAGATGCCAGAGTGGTTTCCCTTGGACAAGGGAAACCACACTCTCAACGTTTGCGTTCGCCGGTTCGCGATAGTTTATCAGTCAGTCAGTGCTTTCGATTTGGATTTGAACATCATGTTGCAACAAAAAACAAAAAAACTAAATTGGCCAAGGTTTGCTACCCGTCGCCAAGGTAAGTGATTCCGGACAATGATAGGAACACCGCGAATGTGGACAGTGTCAGTGTGTGCGTGTGTGTGACCAAAAACGTAACAACTGGATGAAACATCTGTGTGCTCACTCTCACTCAAACTCAACAATCATCACTCAACATGAGACACACATGAACATGTAACTGAATATGTCACTTTATTGTCTAAACGTGAAGCAGCATGAAAGTTGCGAAAGAAACAAATTGAAACACCATAAAATGTACAAGACTTAAAAAAAAAAAATAAAAAATAAAAAAATAAAAAAAATCAATCAATTTTCTTAATACGAATTTTGGTTAAGACGAACTTTTTTTCCGATCCCCAGTGATTCGTCTTAAGCGAGTTCGACTGTACCAACAATCAACAATCTGGGGTTTTCCTCTGCAGAGTGGAATTTTTTTTAATGAATTGATTTCTTAACTGGCACAAGGATCAATTTGCAAAATCAATCCATAAACAAATTCTCAGTAGTTACAAAGAGCAGTCCGGATCTTGAATTTTGGTATGTGACCCAGTGGAGGGAACGTCTTATCCCATGAAAAAGACCAGAGGTGGTGACCAATACTGACTTGACGGGAAGGACAGTGCCTTAAAAACACATGTTAAAAAAACAAGATGTCTCTTTTTGACCATCTCTTTCAAGGTAAAATCTCTGATTTAAAAAGACAAACAAGGTTTGAAAAGAGGACATAACATGAATAACGAGGCACAAAAACAATTCTGTCGCTTCTTCTGCATGTCTCCCGAGGAAGTAACAGAGAATTTTGAGAATGAAGTTTGTCTCTGTGACTTCAACGTATCAGCAGTAGAAAATGAATCATAAGGTCACCACCAGACTGCGCATGTATCAGTATTACATTTAAGTGTTAATGTTGTACCCACCTCCAGCACTGGGTACAGTCCCCTGGTGTTGAGGTGACCACCAGGCTGTGCATGTATAGGTATTGAATATGATTAAAGTGTTAATGTTGTACCCACCTCCAGCACTGGGTACAGTCCCCTGGTGTTGAGGTGACCGCCAGGCTGTGCATGTATAGGTATTGAATATGATTAAAGTGTTAATGTTGTACCCACCTCCAGCACTGGGTACAGTCCCCTGGTGTTGAGGTGACCGCCAGGCTGTGCATGTATAGGTATTGAATATGATTAAAGTGTTAATGTTGTACCCACCTCCAGCACTGGGTACAGTCCCCTGGTGTTGAGGTGACCGCCAGGCTGTGCATGTATAGGTATTGAATATGATTAAAGTGTTAATGTTGTACCCACCTCCAACACTGGGTACAATCCCCTGGTGTTGAGGTGTCCCATCACGTTGTTACACACCTGTGTCAGGCCCACAAGAAACTGCTCACCTGTGTCACACACAGACATAAATCACAGAAATGTATTGAAATAAATCGAGGATGAAAGTTGCTTGTTCATTTCAATGCTTGTTATTCTCTCAGGTAATAGGAGAACGGTTCCGCATAATTTGCACCTACTCTTGTTGCACATGTATGCATTTAGAGTGCTTACGCCCTTTTGTTTCTCACACATATATAAGTACAGTCGCACCTGCCCCGATGACCACCACTTGATAATGACCAACCGCCCTCTACCACCATCCTAAAGGACCCCTGTCAATTATTTTGTGTCCATACAATTTGCCTTTCGATAGCAACCACCTGTCAATTATTTTGTTTCCATACAATTTGCCTTTCGATAGCAACCACCTGTCAATTATTTTGTTTCCATACAATTTGCCTTTCGATAGCAACCACCTGTCAATTATTTTGTTTCCATACAATTTGCCTTACGATAGCAACCACCTGTCAATTACTTTGTTTCCATACAATTTGCCTTTCGATAGCAACCACCTGTCAATTACTTTGTTTCTATACAATTTGCCTTTCGATAGCAACCACCTGTCAATTATTTTGTTTCCATACAATTTGCCTTTCGATAGCAACCACCTGTCAATTATTTTGTTTCCATACAATTTGCCTTTCGATAGCAACCACCTGTCAATTATTTTGTTTCCATACAATTTGCCTTTCGATAGCAACCACCTGTCAATTATTTTGTTTCCATACAATTTGCCTTTTGATAGCAACCACCTGTCAATTACTTTGTTTCCATACAATTTGCCTTTCGATAGCAACCACCTGTCTTGTATGACGACTTTTTGTCAGTCACTTCTCTGGTCATTACAGACAGGCTCTACTTTCAGTTTAAACACCAAAAAAGTTGTATGTTTCTGGTCACCCGACCCTACCTAGTTTTTTCCCCGCCGACCCTAGACTTTTTTTTTATTGCATTTGTAAAAAAAATAGATAAAAAAAAGCGTCAAAACAAAAGTAACAGACGGCAGACGACACAAGGGGGATAACCCCGCATCCCTTTTGTTTTGTAATGTGTTGTCTTTCTCTTTGTATAGTAAGTCCAGTCTCTTTGCGTCACTGTATATAGTTATTTTCTACCCTGACCAAAAAACAAAAAAAAAACTAAAAAATCCCTACCTACCTACCCTATTTTTTGTAGCTATGTTACCAGAAACATACAACTTTTTTTTTGTGGCCTTAAGCACAAAACTCGTACCTGCTTTCAACCTGAGCGTCGTCCAGTTTGTGGTGCTTGTGAAGGTGACCAACATCCGTAGGTGGACTGTGATGGACTTGAGATCGGCATGGTTTTCAGGCTGAAATCACATAACCATGCATATTTTGACAAAAATTACAAGGATGATACTTTTGTTTTAGATTGAGTGAATATTTTTGCTTATGTAATAACCTGACTGTTTGCCACATGCTTTTTTTATGTATGCAAATTGTAAAAACTGAGAAAAAAGCTTAATGCAGCTATGATTATGCAGTTATCATTAAACAAATTGCCTTCAATGTATGGCTACTAGATTTTTCCGTCAACAAAAGGGAGTAATTCACAACATTGTCTTTGATTCTTTTGTTATATTTAGTCAAGTTTTGACTAAATATTTTAACATCGAGGGGGAATCGAAACGAGGGTCGTGGTGCGTGTGTGTGTCTGTGTGTCTGTGTGTGTGTGTGTGTGTGTGTAGAGCGATTCAGACTAAACTACTGGACCGATCTTTATGAAATTTGACATGAGAGTTCCTGGGTATGAAATCCCCGAACGTTTTTTTAATTTTTTTGATAAATGTCTTTGATGACGTCATATCCGGCTTTTCGTGAAAGTTGAGGCGACACTGTCACGCCCTCATTTTTCAACCAAATTGGTTGAAATTTTGGTCAAGTAATCTTCGACGAAGCCCGGACTTCGGTATTGCATTTCAGCTTGGTGGCTTAAAAATTAATTAATGACTTTGGTCATTAAAAATCTGAAAATTGTAAAAAAAAAATAAAAATTTATAAAACGATCCAAATTTACGTTTATCTTATTCTCCATCATTTGCTGATTCCAAAAACATATAAATATGTTATATTCGGATTAAAAACAAGCTCTGAAAATTAAATATATAAAAATTATTATCAAAATTAAATTGTCAAAATCAATTTAAAAACACTTTCATCTTATTCCTTGTCGGTTCCTGATTCCAAAAACATATAGATATGATATGTTTGGATTAAAAACACGCTCAGAAAGTTAAAACAAAGAGAGGTACAGAAAAGCGTACTATCCTTCTTAGCGCAACTACTACCCCGCTCTTCTTGTCAATTTCACTGCCTTTGCCATGAGCGGTGGACTGACGATGCTACGAGTATACGGTCTTGCTGAAAAATGGCATTGCATTCAGTTTCATTCTGTGAGTTCGACAGCTACTTGACTAAATATTGTATTTTCGCCTTACGCGACTTGTTCCTTTCCTCATTTTCTCTGAGGTTGGAATTGTACAAATTGCCTGCATTGTGCTTAGCTAAAACCCGAGTGAAGCCGGGCGTTGATTGCTAGTTTATCTGTAATTGTTACTTGTTTTGAAGAGACTACTTTAAACCATAGGCCTGTTGTTATTTTCTAATGAATAAATGTAAATTTCACGAATGTGTACAAGAAATAACACATTATTTCAACACACACACACACACACAAAAACCACACTGATGACTGGTGCAAAGAGGTATGAGTGTACCCTGAGTGTCTTGAGACTGGAGCAGCACAACCACAGTACGTCCTTCAGCTGTCTGATCCAGGCCAGCACGTGGGTCTTGGTCATCGCCAGTGATGCGTAACACGTCTGCAACCACGACAAAGGTACACAATCAGAATCACATCAGGTAATGTACAGTGAACACCCCCCCTCCCCCTCCCTAACCCCATCACCCACTTTAACCCTAAACAAATTTATGGAAAACATGTCTCAAATTTACTTTGGCAAATTTCCTCAAGGACACTCGGGCTGCTAACCCTGGGGATAGCGTTCAGTGAGCAGACGTCACACCAACTTTGACTACCCTAAACCTAGACTGAAGTCCCGCCACAATGGACCTACTGAGAGGTTTTAATCACAACTGGTGTTGCTAAGCCTAGATAACAAACAGACAGACAGACCGTGTTTATTTATAGATTCTCCCAAGTTGAACTTGAAGTTAACCATAAATGAAATCCTGTAAGCACAGCAGATACAATCAACAGTGTATGGACATCACCGCGGTACCTTCAACATTCAAGAAATTGGATCCGGTCCCCCATGGGAAGAAGAAGAAGAATCTAATCACGTGATATAAGCATTTGCTTGAGTGCGTGTCCTAGCTGTGTGTTTCAAACTGTTCATGCAAAGAAATTCTGAATAAAATTTTGTTTAAACCAACAGATACAATCTAACCTGCCCTGGCAACCATTTCTCGCCAACAACCACTCAACAGGATGCCTGTCGGGAGTTTTTCTATTTAATTCAAATCTTTATTCAAGTTTGACTGCAGCTGCCTCAACTGATATCTAATCCCCTGTGTGTAAGTCAGACCTGAGAACCCCTGTCTTGCTCTTGGAGCATTCTCAAACAAAATTGGTGTCTTTTCAGAAAAATGAGCGGACTCCACACAGCATTTAGATTAATGCTTCACACGCATCCGTCAATTAAGTTTACCAATACATTTAAAACAAATGCTTATTTCCATATTTACTGACAATAACTGTAATCATGTGTCAAAACACTGGCTCAGCTTTGAGATGCGCTTGTGAAGAAAAGTAGTCTAGGAATTGTTCTTGTGGTATTTTTTGTGCACTGACCGTACTGATTGTATTCTAGAGAATCATGCGTACAAAATACGGCGAAATCGTATGGGTTCCCAGGTCTGGTAAGTCCATAAACCTTTATTCATTATTCAGCAAATCTTGATCTTTCTCCTGACCTTGATGTTTTCACAGTCCATTGAAGCCAGTATGAATCTGCATAGGTACTGGAACCTCTGAAAAACAATACATCAATCAATAAATAATAAATAAATTAATCAATGACACAACGTGAATCACACATCAGCAATGTAAATCTGAACAAAGAATGCATCACAAGGACCGCTTTCTAGGTTGACTTTAAAGTTAAATAGAAATGTACAAAGACACAAACAGAAAACCCTGAGACAACTATCTGCCTCTGTCTTACAGTCAAGTTACCAGTAAACTCAACTTCTTGTTTACATCAACCCGTTTACTTCCCTTTTCTTACAAGGCACCAGGGTTGATGTGCATGAGAAAGTTCCCAACCAAGTGGGAGACAGCCCCAGGGTCTGATTGGTTGAAATCACAAACAAACCTCAAATGCAATGAATCCGACCCAGTGGCTGGCTCACACTCAGTTGGTAACTTTTTCATGCACATCAGCCCTGGTATCAGACACCTGGATAGACTAGCCTGTCACTAGATTGAATGCTGGACTACCTGGATAGACTAGCCTGTCGCTAGATTGAATGCTGGACTACCTGGATAGACTAGCCTGTCACTAGATTGAATGCTGGACTACCTGGATAGACTGTCGCTAGATTGAATGCTGGACTACCTGGATAGACTGTCGCTAGATTGAATGCTGGACTACCTGGATAGACTAGCCTGTCGCTAGATTGAATGCTGGACTACCTGGATAGACTAGCCTGTCGCTAGATTGAATGCTGGACTACCTGGATAGACTAGACTGTCGCTAGATTGAATGCTGGACTACCTGGATAGACTAGACTGTCGCTAGATTGAATGCTGGACTACCTGGATAGACTAGACTGTCACTAGATTGAATGCTGAACTACCTGGATAGACTAGCCTGTCGCTAGATTGCATGCTGAACTACCTGGATAGACTAGCCTGTCGCTAGATTGAATGCTGAACTACCTGGATAGACTAGCCTGTCGCTAGATTGAATGCTGAACTACCTGGATAGACTAGCCTGTCGCTAGATTGCATGCTGGACTACCTGGATAGACTAGCCTAGCTGTCGCTAGATTGCATGCTGGACTACCTGGATAGACTAGACTGTCACTAGATTGAATGCTGGACTACCTGGATAGACTAGACTGTCACTAGATTGCATGCTGGACTACCTGGATAGACTAGCCTAGCTGTCGCTAGATTGCATGCTGGACTACCTGGATAGACTAGCCTAGCTGTCGCTAGATTGCATGCTGGACTACCTGGATAGACTGTCGCTAGATTGCATGCTGGACTACCTGGATAGACTAGACTGTCGCTAGATTGAATGCTGGACTACCTGGATAGACTAGCCTGTCGCTAGATTGAATGCTGGACTACCTGGATAGACTAGCCTGTCGCTAGATTGAATGCTGGACTACCTGGATAGACTAGCCTGTCGCTAGATTGAATGCTGGACTACCAAAGCAATGCTAGGTTTGTGCAATACTGCACTCAATAGGTCACTGATACAGACGTTAGTCTATGCTAAAGACAACACACACACACACACACACTCACACTCATCACAAAACAAATCTTAACATACACAATGCATTTCTCTTCAACGTTAAAGTTAAAGACACAGTCCTTGTTACACAATTTGCCTCACCATCTCAGATCTTTCAAAGTTTTTACCAGGAATAAGACAATCCCTCCACTTGGACACAGATTAAAACCCAACAGCCTGGGTGCTTTCTGTGCAGAGTGGGAGTTTTTTTGTAAATTGATTTCTTAATGGACACTGAAGCAATCAGGAAGTTTATTCTAGGTATGTGTCCAGGCGGAGGGACATTCTCTGCCTATGTCCCAGACCTGAGCTGGTGAGCGGAATAGTCTACATGGGAATGACTGTGCCTCTAAAGATTTAGGAATGACAACTCACCTTAGCGTCTTGCTTCTCATTCATGACAACCAGGAACCTGCTGATGACAGCAAACAACTCCGTCGCTGCAATTCATACAACAGTGGTCAAGTATTTTTCCACCAAGCGAACCAAGCAGGACGTTTGGACCTATACATATTTTCAACACAGGTCCAACTGACCTTTTCTTGTCTGAAGCTGGGAACAACACTGTTTATCATTTACACAGTATGGTAAATCACTAAATGGTTTTTTAACAAGGGGGAAAAACTACCAATGCTTTAATGCACGGATGCGGAAGATAAAAACATTCCACTTGTAAAGAAAAGCTATTTATTTTTTATCATGATTCGTGATTATGGGCTTATCATGGTTATTGCTGACTTACCGGGTATCATGATAATTAGTGACTTACCAGGTATCATGATAATTAGTGACTTACCAGGTATCAATGTAGGTTTGTACTCCTCCCCGTCCCCTTCAGGCATGTGCAGCACCTTGTCTATTTCTGCCCTGCAGGTATAAACATGGCATTCGGTATTAAACCACACAGTACACAACAAACCGTGCAGGTACAAACATAGCGTTCAGTCTAACCACACAGTACACAACAAACCGTGCAGGTACAAACATAGCGTTAGGTCTAACCACACAGTACACAACAAACCGTGCAGGTACAAACATAGCGTTAGGTCTAACCACACAGTACACAGCAAACCGTGCAGGTACAGTGGAACCCCCTTGAAGACCCCCCCAATTTAGGACGTACCCCTTTTTAGGATCTTGCTTTTTCCCATTTTCGATTCCTAACCTATGTAAATTGACCTCTATTCCAATACTCCTTCCTTTTTTATACCTCATTTTCTCAGTAATTTTTATGTCTTGAAAAGAGGGTATCACTATATAAACATAGCATTCAGTCTAACCACACAGTACACAACAAAATCTACAAGTAATCACAAGCTACAACAGTCTACCTGAAATCTGCGGAAGGGCTAACAGCATACATATGTGTGTTTTGCATAAGGGCTAACGGCATATATATATATATATGTGTGTTTTAGTGACTAGCCAGGTGTTCCACAATATGAAGTTTCCAAACCACAACTTTCTTGGATTCTCTGTGTCAGATCGACTTGTGGCAGCATTACTGAATGATGTGCTTTAAGCTAATTAGTCTGTTCTAAAAATCCCCCCCCCCACACACACCCACACACAAGGAGGCAAAAACCCACTTTCAGACCCAGAAAAAATGCCCTCACATACACACTGTCACATAAGCAAACACCAAAGCTGCACAACACAACAACAAATTTGTTGCCCAGTTCCTTGTTTTCCTGTTCGTGTTACCTGATCTGACGTTTCAGCCTTGTTCTGTCCAGAAATCCTCGACACAAGGCCTGAAACACATAGATATTGTTGCTGTAGGAAAACCCTAGTAGTACTGGTAGCACTGTTTCTTTGGCAGAAGGTGGACCCTCAGACCTTTTTTATTTTGAGATGTTCTGTTCATAACCTCCATTTTAAGACTACCATATTTTCCGGGTTACAAGGCGCTACAGCGCATAAGGCGCACCCCCTTCTTTTAAAAAAAAATTGTAATCCAGTCACCCATTGGGCGCAGGGGGCCGATAGGGCGCACCAACATTGAAAAAGTATACCGGTAACAAACGATCGAAAAATGAAAATAAGCCGCACATTAAAGGAAGAATACAGAGTGGAAATATGTGTGCTCTGTGTGTGTGCGGCGAGATCAAAGGCAGGTCCATTGTGATAGCTGGGTTGCCTTGTACTCAGTGACCGAGTTTAACCTATGGGGCGGTCTCTTTGATGTCTGAGAGAAACACTTCCTGCACCGGGGTCAGTGACCGAGTTTAACCTATGGGGCGGTCTCTTTGATGTCTTGAGCTGAGAGGAAACTTGGCCAGGGCAGTACCTAGTAGCTGAAATATGCATTATCACAAGTAAATTTTGTTTGACTGGTACTCATGCGGTCTCTTTGATTTTTTTCGTATTTCATACACAGATTAGGCGCTTCGTTATACAAGACGCAGGGGTCAAACTCGAGGAAAAAAGTCGCGCCTTATGACCCGGAAAATACGGTACTTGCTTCAAGAATCAATTTTCTCTTTTTTTTGTATACACACAAACAGACACATGCATGCTATCATAACTTCATAAGGTTGTGTGTATAAAACCTTGTTTTTTCAGATCTTATTATATATCCTCTGTAAATTTACCTCCATTTTAAGACTTCCTCCTTTTTAAGACCCGATGGAATTTAGTCCCAAAATAACACCGTGGAAGTGAGAGGAGGGTTTGGCATTGCTCGAGCTACTCAAGATTTGTGGAGGTGTAAAAAAGGGTGAACTGTAAATATATCTCCATTTTAGGCTTAGAGACACAATTTTCCCTTGAGGTCTCAAAAAGGGTGAACATTTATCTGTACCTGAATTGTGATGACTGCATGTTCACGTTGTATCTTCCCTGCCCTCTCCTCCCTGAGTGCCTTGGCCTGCTCCAGGAACTGAACCTTCTCCTTCGCGGGGTCCACACGACTGAACATGGTGACCTGGCCCGATGTTAGCGGTCAGCTGCTCTCCACTGCAAGGGGTAAGATTTAGGGGGAATCCTCATATTGTGGCATGGTAAAAACTCAAATCCATGTGATTCAAGCTCATTGACTGATGATCAGGAAGTGAGCATCATTTCTGCTGTTGCCTCTGAAAGAGAACAAAACAAAAAGCAGAAACTGTTATCTGGATAGTGAATGCATGTTGAATACCCAAAACATGCACTGTGAGTGTGACTTCAACAAACAGAAAGTGTATTCATTTGATTTGAGAGGCCATCATCACATTTATAACACCGTACGTACTGCATCTGTACAGACTAGTTCACAGAATTATGAAAAATAAAGCAGATATTTTAACCAGCTATACTCAAAACTCCACTGTCTGTACTTAAAACGTCCAAAAGGACCCAGTTCATGATTTGGAAGAAGACGACGAATAAGAAAATACATTTTATGTGTACGACTACGGGTGGCCGAAACAGCAACATTTGGCGATACCAGCAACAGATGTAGGACATTGTACAACATCACGGTTGAAAGGTTTACACATTACTGCTTCGAGGATTAATCACTGACTGATTAAGTCAGAATGACAACATTGGAAACAGTCCAGCGAAAATGCAAGGCCAGAAAAAAACAAAAGAAATCACATCATCAAGAAAATAACAAAGGAACAATAATTACACAAAGGACCATAAACTCACTGGAAGTTGAAAAAAATTCGACGATATTTCGGTGGTTTGTGTGTTTGCACATAACATGAAAGAACTGTCAATATTTTCGTCTGGAAAATGTCAGTGTTCTTGGTTGAAAATGGCGACAGGGGAAGTCACTCTTATCGGCTCTAGTGAAAAATAAGTTGGATCGGTACGCAACCTCGGCACAAGTGGAAAATAAGTTGGTTCGGTACGCAACCTCGGGTGAGACTGATCAAACACTGACAAAAGCGCTGTTACACTGTATACCAGCGAATGCAAAACTATCAGGAGAGTGTCTTGTTAGCAGATGACACGTAAATTATCTGCCTTGTTTTCATGTTTTTGGTTTGTGTGTGAAATGCAAGTGACAACTTTAAAAGGCTAAGTCACCGTTACTGTGTTCCACTGGTGAGAAGAAAAGAGGTTTTACTAAGACGCAAACTCCTGGCACTTTTAGTTTTAACATTTAGTCAAGTTAGTTTTGACTATATTGTTTAAATATAGACTCAGTGGACGAGGGTGGTGCTTATGTGTGACAATGGCAGTGTGTGTGTGAGTGTGTGTGTGCACGGTGTGTGTGTGTGTGTGTGTGTGTGTGTGTGTGTGTGTGTGTGTGTGCAGTGTAGTCAGTGCGTCAGTGACTCGAGTCGTGTGTGAGCCTGTGAGTCAGCCACGTGTGCGTGTCAGTGTGTGTGTGTGCGTGTGTGTGTGAGTGTGTGTGTGTGGTGTGTGTGTGTGTGTGTGTCAGTGTGTGTAGTGCGTGACTCGTGTTATGTGTGAGCCACGGTGTGCCGTGTCAGTGTGTGTGTGTGTGCGTGTGTGTGTGTGTGTGTGTGTGTGTGTGTGTATGTGTGTAGTGCGTGACTCGTGTTATGTGTGAGCCACGGTGTGCCGTGTCAGTGTGTGTGTGTGTGTCAGTGTGTGTGTGTGTGTGTGTGTGTATGTGTGTGTGTGTGTGTAGTGCGTGACTCGTGTGTGAGCCTGTGAGTCAGCCACGTGTGTATGTCAGTGTGTGTGCACAGTGTGTGTGTGTGTGTGAGTGTGTCAGTTTCAAGTAGTCGGGAAGTAAAAAAAAAAGGTAGACCCGGAAAGAGAAAACAAATAGGATGAGACGAGGTTCATCAGGCGGCCAGGGTGAGAGGAGTTCTCTACCCGCCCCCCCCCCCCCCCTCCGGGTTCGGCCTTTGTAAATGTACATAAGAAATCAGTCTGAAAGAGTGCAGCGAGGG
>NW_027125890.1:85000-117500 GCF_037325665.1 Littorina saxatilis
GTGCGCAAAGCTTGTCAACTTTGATGAGTAAAAGGCTTCAACAAATTTGGGGATTCTGTTTCATTTCCTAAAAACTACAATGCCTTTGAATAATTTCAAGCCACATTTGGAATTCCTGAGAGGATTTGTTGCCCACACCAGATGAGATATTTCTCCCCTACCCCCTGAACGTGAAATTTTAGGAAAATTAATGTCAAAAAAAAATTCTTCAAATAGTCATGATAACTTCTCACTGTTTTCCAATCAAATAACAAAAGTAATCACATTGACGACCAACACAGTTCATTTATCCATCTTTTAACAGAACTACAACATTATTATTGTCTTTTCAAGACTGAAATACAAAAAATAGAACAAAATGTTCAGATATTGACATCTATTCTAACTGCCCCTTATAGTGCTCTTGCTTCATTGTTTCCATATTAAAGGTAGATTAACATAAGAAAGACAATCTAAGAACTAATGTTTCTTCATGTACTTGCAGAATGTTTGCTCATAAAGGCAAATGTCTTATGAATCAATTTCAGCTTTATAGAAATAACATGAAAAAGTCATTGCAAAAAACTTTGTAAACGTTTTCTTTCAAACACACACACTCACATAAACACACACACACACACACACACACACACACACACACACACACACACACACACACACACACACACACACACACACACACACACACACACACACACAGAGGAGAGTTTGCTGATTTTGTGTTAAACATTGGAGAGATCGTTTGCTAGAATCACAGATAGGTCGCTTCAGATTGCAGCTTCTGGACATTTGCAAGGTTTGTTGCCTGTTACAGAACTGGATTGTACACTGACACGTAATGTATGTCATGTAGGGGAAGGGCTCCTAATATGGACCACTTTTTGTTTCATGCTGATAACTAGCTTGTTTTCTTGCGAAGAAGTTTCATTTTGTGTTTGGTAGTCCTTCTCTCTTAGGTTAACCGTTAGGCCTAATTAGAGTGAAATAGCTTCAATAGACACTCAGCAAAAATTAAATACAGAAAAAATCACAAATGGTCCATATTAGGAGCCTGGGCGCCTAATATGGACCAGTGAAACGGCCTTCGCGAATCACTGTGAAAAGCCCCCTATACTTCAAAATAACATGATACAACTTAGTGTACAAGTCAGACTAATTAAAATATGCTTTAGATTTATCTGTTTCGGGTTGATTAGAGCATTATTTGAAGCACACCAGGACACTAAAGAAGCATACAGCATGACTTCCCTTCTTTGTCTCTGTTAATCTAGGGAGAAAATATCCAGCGATATTTCTCCGTAGGCCTAAAGTTCGGCCATGACCTAGGCAAAATAACTTGCGCAGCCGCAGAAACAAGAAAATGGAAATCTTTTATGAAATGATTGGGAGCCACGCAAATTTGACCTCTTGATTCCGACCATGAACCCGCTGTTGATAATCTGAAAGGTCGTACCAGAAATGCAGATCTATCTCTGGCCGATTCATAGATTCAACCTACAAACTGCGACCTCATCTGTGATCAGATGGCCAAGCAATGCGTGGAATCTTTTATTCTAAAGCCTTATGGCTCGTTTCGACAAGCATTAAACGGATGAAATTAACCACATGCAGTTTATTCTTCAGAAAAATGCACACACAAAATGGGTTGGGTTCAGTGATTTGTACATAAACGTCTTCCTCACGATAGATTCGCTGATTTGTCTTATGAAGCCGTCATCAACACGAACACAATGATTGCAGAAGCAAACTCTGTACCTACACGACCGAGACACAAGACTGATTATTTCACAGCTGCAATGTGAATAGAGAACAAAGACGTTTTGGGTAAGCTTACTCACGTCAGGTCTTCACGGACAAGCTAGGAACAGACGGAAAATTCCGAACAAAAGTTAATGACGTCAAAGTCTCTTTCGCTTTGCGTGTAACTTTGTCATGACGTCTTTTTGTGACGACAGTATACGCGACAATTTGTTCGCTTCCGGTGTCATTTTAGACTGAAAAGCAACTCAAAAGAAGGAGCTAAGCCTGTGTCTTGAAACAGCTGAAACACTCTTTTGGATTGCCGTTTCAATGTTAACCAAAAAGTTAAAGAAAAAAACCAAGGTTCAGTTGCGAACTGACAGCGGATTGAGCATTTATTCCTGTTGATGAAGGTACGATTGAAGCTTTATTCTCTCCGTCAACCAACAAGACTAGATTTGTAGCAGACGAAAAACAAAGTGTGCGTTTTTCCTGTCTTGTGAAGGCGATTATGTCGTTATAAGTTATCTGTACGTTGTGAAGACATTTCAAAACAAAATTTAGCTTTGATGCGTCACGGGATATAAGCTTATACGTTTTCATCCATGGAATTGGTTTTTTCGTCTCGGCAGGGTGAATGAATTCATGATGTCTTTTCCGGAACTGGACAAAACTGGCCTTGCCAAGACTGAAACAAAATATAGTTCTACAACTTCTAGGCTTGGGTTGATTGCCCATGGTGAATTTCCAATGATTTGTTTCCACATCCCATGACAAATTCTCTTTACTTTGGTCATGCCATATATACGTTACAGCTCCATCCATCCATGGTATCGCGTGATATTTTGTCTCGACGGGGTGAAAGAAAATAATGACGTCACTCTCAGCAGAGCCTCGAGTGACGTCATCATATTCATTGACCCAGTCTCGACAAATTATCAGGCGATACCATGGATGGACGGAGTAGTGGGGCTCGTATGTTGCAGAATCACTCAACAATTAATCACATCTTGTGACAAACATCATACTTGGTGATACATGTATATGTTCTGCGCGAACTTAGAATCCGGTTTCATTCTAGAATGGACCGGGTCCAGGTTGGAATTCTAACCCTGCGCAAGTACAGGGGTGCCATTCTAGAATGAAACCCTTGTTGCTGGTCCAGTCTAGAATCGGCCGTGCGCAAGGTTGGAATGTGGGTCCAAGTTGGAATAGTCATTTCAGTTAGACTATCATACAGCCAAAGCCACAAATGTGGATTTTCTGTTTGTTTTTGTTTTTTGTGTGTTTGGTTGGGTTTTTTTTCCGGTTTTTTTACACTTTACTCAAAGACATCGTGAATTGGGATTGTGATGTTCTGAAAGTGATTACAATTTTGAGAGACACTCAGCACTGATCGCTACGAACGGAAATTTCCGGACTGACAGTGTTTTGCCGATCTCGCTTGTAACTTTTAATCTTATTCATATACATGAAGTTGGTCTTCTGAATTGTGAAGATATAATGTCAACTTTTGTTTAAACCTGTGACAACAGCTCTATAACTCACTCTGTCCTTCTGTTGGTCTGTCTGTCGGTTAGTCGGTCTGACCGTCTGTCTGTCTGTCTGTCAAAAAAATTGTCAAAAAACCGGACATTTCCGAGAGGGAGACAGCGCTGACATTGCAAGCGGCCGCAACCGGCTCTCATCACAAAAACAACTGCCCTGCAAACATTACCACCCTGGTAGTCCCCCTTGCTATGGTCTGCCTTTGTTTATTGCGTAATCAGGAGTGTCAACTTTCTTGACATGGCATGACAATCATCGCAAGATCGCCAAAGGATTTTTTTCAGGGGTAGACAAATCAGCCCCATTTTATCAAAGGGAAGGTGCAGGTGGAGATAATTCAAGGGAAGACAACTCTGTCTTACCTACAAACATTACGGCCCCCTTTATTCAAGGGTTTCATTCTAGAATGGCACCCCTGTACTTGCGCAGGGTTAGAATTCCAACCTGGACCCGGTCCATTCTAAAATGAAACCGGATTCTAAGTTCGCGCAGAACATATGCACACAAAAGTAGGATATGCGCCGAAATGGCTGCGATCTGCTGGTCGATGTGAATGCGTGATGTATCGTGTAAAAAATTCCATCTCACACGGCACAAATAGATCCCTGCGCCTTGAGTCCGAGTCTGGAGATACGCGCGCGATATAAGACTTCATATAGCAAATGCGTAAGCTACCTCTGTGAATTTGGTGGGTTTACCATACCCTCACAAGGGTCAGCATTCTGTAAGCAACAGTCACTGTTAGAATTCTAATGAATGTAGCGGCCAGCAAGATTTTGGAATCAGTTGGGTCACTGGAATAGTAAGAATTAAAATAGTTAAAATACAATTCTTGCATTTTATCATTTGTGTGAAGGCTTTGGCTAACTCTCTGAGATAGTAAACATTATTCAAATAAAATTGTCACTTTTCAGCTTTTGTGTGAAGGGTACCCCAGGTGGATTTCCTACACCATGGATTTAGAGGAGGCCAGAAATCTAAGACAGTCTGCTTCTCATCCCAGCTGATTTCCGCGTTTCTGCTTATGAAGTGTGCATCGCTATGGAAAAGGATTCAGCCATTTTTTGCTCACTACATTGCCAAAGCCATTGGCCCAGAGAAGTCGCCTGCCCATCTGTCACAGTTTTACAGACTGTGATACTGTGTTGTTCTTCAGTGGTATTGGGGGAACAGAAGGCTTGACAAGTATGGCATGCATTAGTAGATATCACTCAATCTTTCCTCGGGTTTGTCTGCTCTTCTTTGAGAGCTGAGTACTACTGACAAGTCAGTTCAAGAGCTTTTTGTTGTACTTTTACAGGACAAAACCAAAGTTCCTGGGTGTGAACAGTGCTAGAAGGTACCTCTTCAGTCAAAAGCGCTGCCAAATTGACCAAAACACCTATAAGTAACGTGCTTCTGCAGGACATGAGTTTGAGAAGAGCCATCTACCAATTAGACTACGTCAGTAAATATACAATCAGGCAAACAACCCAACACCAATTGTGGGGCTGGCAGTCCAAGGCTGGAAAGTGGGAGTTATTTTGGACGAGTCTTCAAGAGGTATCCAGCATGTGCCGAGAACTCATGAAGTGTGGAAGTGCTGTACAACAAAACGCTGCAAATGCTGCAAAGAAGGACTGAAGAGCTCTGCTCTCTGCAGCTGTGCTTGCATGCCTGTGAAAATCAGCAATTAAACTGTGTAAACATATTATTGCACCCATCTTCGTACCCCAACTCAAACATTCAATCAATCAATTCAATCAATGAGTCTTATATCGCGCATATTCCGTGGGTACAGTTCTAGGCGCTCTGCAGTGATGCCGTGTGAGATGAAATTTTATACGGCCATGTCATTTTATTCAAACTTTCTATGCCATTAAAGGCACATTTTTCAGATAAAAGAAGATTTAGTTACAGGGGTCACATGACCGCCGCCCAAATAAGGGTACCCTTGACGTGACAAAGGGGATGTGACTACAACGTAAGGTACCCATTAATTAAAAAGTCAAGACAAATTCATGAGGCACAACTGGGTAACTGTTGCATACGAAGATAAAGACAACTTGACTATCTATCCAGAACAGGATGAATACTTTTTAGTGTTATGCCATTATTCCTACTGATGTATGTGTTTATCTCATTAATTAAGTGAGAGTTTTTGTATTGTCAATTGTAAGAGATACCCTACTAAAATCCATGTGTTTTAGCAATGACCAAGTGGATTGCTTCAAAACTTTCAGGAATGTATGTCTACATATGAAACGTAGTTCGAGTACTGTTTTAAATCTTCCAAAAATTGTTTTAAAAACCGTCACAGGTTTTTTGACTTACATCAACAATATTTTTGACTTGGCATATATTATGATTGTTTCAAGTACTGTCACAGTTTCCTTTGTGTGTGGTCACTGGCGGAAATGTGCATGTCCTGTAAACGCATGAGAACGAAAGCAACGTTCAAACTTTTCTCTATCCACAGCAGTTATCGCTCAGTGCCTCTCAGTATCACGCATGAAGGAGCATCGCTGTAGGACAGCAATCATCCAAAAGACGTCAATCAGGTTTACAGGACTAGCAATTGTACACTTATAGTCATAATGAAATGACACTGTGGCAGAATTTATATCAATCCTTTGCCTGTATGAGTGTATGCGTGCGAAGAAGAACAATTGATTTAATGTAAGCCGACAAGCATGTTCTGAAAGAATGCATTATATGTAAGCAAATATTCTTGTTATAACGATACAAACGTTGACCCAAAGTACGTCTTATATATGATGCTGAAAGTTTAAAAGCAATCCACCAAGTCATTGCTGAAATTTATTGCTTTCTGTTATGATATCCTTTCAAGTTTGACTTGGTGTTAGCTCTGAAGTTGATGTGGACACATCCGGTTTTTACCGCTCATGTGATCAAGAACAATGACACAACACTATAGAAATATGTAAGATATGACAACAAAACACCTTGTTCTGAATAGATATTCAATTTGATGTTCTCATCATAAGCAAAAGTTATGCCTATTATGCATTTTCGTTGACTTTTGAACTGATACCTTTCATTTTTATCAATTTGATTTTGTGGGTACCCTTATTAAAGCGGCGGTCACATAACCCATGTAAAATCAATCTTTTATATTAAAAGAGTTCCAGATAGCCACGTTGTGTGCCCTTAATAGCATAGACAAATTGAATACAATGGCACAGGAATAAATGTTTTCGTTTTGGTACGAACATTTGTGCGATCGTTTTTTGTTGGCACAGGTTAGGTAAGCCAACGATTCTTCAACCCTGCCACCCATCCCGTCCAACCGATCTCTGCACCATTGATCATGTATACATGTATTGTTATGTTTTAACAATTGTTTCTGTTAGTTTCTATTGCAAGAGAATGACTTTTAGCATCAAATACGCCTAAAAACCTTTTTTACCAACGGCCATTTTCATTTTTTTTTAACTACTGATTTTTTAATTTTTCTCGATTGCTATGTGTCAGGTTTTGTTAAGCACATAAAACCAAACATTTATACCAAATTTGATGTTTGTCACATGAAATAAAATATGCCTACCATACCCAACCGTTTTTACTGGCGGCCATTTTGAATTTTGTGAAAAAAACTACCGATTTTTTTTTTCGCGGTGGCTCTGTATCAGGTTTTGTTAAGCACATCTATATATATATATATACGACTTGTGTCTGTGTGTGTGTCTGTGTCTTCGCGATGCACGGCCAAAGTTCTCGATGGATCTGCTTCAAATTTGGTTGGCGTATTCACAGAGACCCCGGACACAACCTGATCGATGAGATATTTCAACACGTGCTCTCAGCGCGCAGCGCTGAACCGATTTTGGTTCCACCTCAGCTACCCGGGCCCCCATACAGCTACCCGGGCCCCCATACCGACACACCAAAGCCAAAGTTCTCGGTGGATCTTTTTCAAATTTGGACACCGTATTCAGCTACACCCCGGACACAATATCATCGATGAGATATTTCAACACGTGCTCTCAGCGCGCAGCGCTGAACCGATTTTGGTTTTTGTGTTCATTTCACCATTCCCAGTAACTCTTCCTTATCTTCTCCATGTTTTCAGCGTTTACCTCCCTTCCTTCGTATGGTGCACTATAGTATGAGGGGGCATCTTCGGATATTCCCGGCGTTCTGTTACTATTTTTAGAAGGTCACCGCAGTGTCCAGAACGTAAATTGGACCCGTAAATTATCCTCACTGTAAAAGTGCAAAGGTCGAATCAATTTATAGCCACGCGAAAAATACACTGTCATCTATCTCTCTATAGATACGGCTTCTCTGTGTTTGTGTGTGTGTGTGTGTGTGTGTGTGTGTGTGTGTGTGTGTGTCTCTCTCTCTATGTGAGCAACACCTGGGGATTGTTCAGTTCTGTTTGTGATGTGGTCTGGCGGCTTTTGTGTATTTGTATGTACTGGCCTTCCTTTGAAAAGCCATAACAGTTCAAAAGGGCTTACAGATAAGCTCTAACTTGCTCAATCCTGTTTGAGTGGAGTTCGCCTCCAAAGGTGATTAACACGGTTACATTCGTCGACAAGGATGGGACTCGATATGGTCAGGAATGGCATTATGGCCACTGAATCATTTTCGTGCTGTTCCCATTCCACGAATCTGGGAGGGACCTAAGCTTGGCGGGTCCATTGTTCGAACCCGGCGAAGCCGGCGTACGGCTCTAAGTACTTCTTCCCGGCGAAGCCGGCAAGCCGGCTACCCGGCGAAGCGGGTATTCATCTAGTAAAACTATACATGTATGCCAAATTTGGTGTTTGTCACACGAAATGATTGATTTTGCAACGTACGAGCCCCACTAGAGCTGTAACTTATAATTGGGTCATTCTCAGAAATGGTGGTCCAGTGAGAGTGAGTAGGGGTGACACATTTGAAATCATGAAAAAGTAAATTAAAATTATTTCTACCACGACTTTTTTAATCTGAATCTATTCCTGAGACATTAAAGCATTGTTGTATGTCAATAAAAATGGTTTCTATACGTTGGTGTTGTTTTTGTGTGTTTTTCAATTGCAAAGTTCGGCCGTTTCCGGATCGCCGAAGCGTTACACGACTTTCGTGATCAACAATATGTTCAGTCTCATGGCTAAATGCAAACATGCAAACACCAACAAATTACTGCAATCGACAGTCAGGAGTTCAGTATTGGACGTAGCAACACATCTTTGCAAAAACTCACGCTGAATTTGAAGTTACGGGCTTCGAACAAAAAATTATGAATGTCGTAACGCATCGTATCTGGACTTGACGCGCGAACATCGGACAGCAATGTGCTCCATGACAGGTTTCCGCACAGGTTTTTCAACACTAGACCATGTTTTTACTTTGCATTGTATATTAAATTTTTTTCTCAACAAAAAGAAGCGACTGTTTTGTGCATTTGTAGACTATGAAAAAGCGTTTGATAAAGTTTGCCGTGCATTTTTATGGGAGAAATTAGTTAGTTCTGATGTTAATGGAAAGTTTTTAAAAACTGTAAGAAATTTGTATGAAAATGCCAAATCTTGTGTTAAAGTTAATAGTGAGTGTTCTGGATATTTTCCCAGTTTGTGTGGAGTTAGACAAGGGGAAAACTTGTCACCGTTGTTTTTTGCTCTATTTTTAAATGATCTAAAGCCTTTTCTGTTGGAAAACAGTAATGGTTTACAATCTATGTCAAGAGAGGCTATTGTGGCAGGAATGGATGATACGGATGTAAATGCTTTGTTTCAAATGTTTTTATTACTGTATGCGGATGATACTGTGATCTGCTCAGAGTCGGAAAAAAACCTGCAAGAATGTTTAAACAAAATGCACGAATACTGTTTAAAATGGCGTCTAAATATTAATGTAAACAAAACGAAAGTTATAGTTTTTTCCAGAGGTAAAATTAGAAATAAACCACTGTTTACGTACAATGGCAATTTAATCGAAGTAGTGTTTGATGTAATGTACTTGGGCCTTAAGATTAATTATAATAATACATTTTTAGTCGCACAGAAGAATTTATATGATCGTGCTTCAAGGGCAATGTTTGTTCTTTTGCGCACTTGTAGACAATTGTCACTACCTGTGGACATACAAGTTGACCTGTTCGATAAAATGATTGCTCCAATTTTATTGTATGGATGTGAAGTATGGGGTTTTGGTTCCTGTGAACTTGCTACTAAACTTCAATTGCGTTTTTATAAAATTGTTTTCAAACTAAAAAAATCAACTCCAAATGCTATGATATTTGGTGAACTTGGAAGATATCCACTAGATGTTAATATGAAATGTAGAATGCTTTGCTATTGGTATAAACTGATTAGTCCTAGTAATATAAATAAATTTTCAAGTATTGTGTATTGCTTTACTTATAGATTGTATATCAACAAGATGATTGAATCCAAGTACTTATGTTTCATTAAAAAAACCTTAAATGAAATTGGTCTCTCTGGCCTTTGGACTTCTCAAGAAAATATTCAATACTCAAGCACATGGTTTAAAAAGAAAGTAAAAAGAAGTCTATATGACCAGTATATCCATAAATGGTTTACAGAAATTGGAACAAAAAATATGTTTTGGAATTATCGAATGTTCAAAGATATTTTTGCATGTGAAGACTACGTCACAACCCTGCCATATCAGCAATGTGTTTCAATGATGAAGTTTAGAACATTAAATAACAATTTACCTGTACAGAAAGAACGTTATCTTAACATCCCGAGGTCAGAAAGAACTTGCACCAAATGTGTATCGCATGACATAGGTGATGAATTCCATTATTTATTTGTCTGTGATTTTTTCAAAGAAGAAAGAGCTGAGTTGTTACCACCTTACTATTGGAAAAAACCTAATGCACTTAAATTTAAAAAGTTGTTTGCTACTAAGAAAAAGAAATTGCTAAAGAATATTTTGGACTTTACTAATAGAATTTGTAACAGTTTTTCATAATTTTTTTATTTTTTTTATATTTTTTATTTATTTTTTTTATTATTTTTTTTTATTTATTTATTATATTAGCATATATCATGATTGTATTGATTGTATTTATTGTTCAAAATGCCCCCATGGGTTATGGACCAATAAACTTGAAACTTGAAACTTGCCACATCACATATTTTTTAGCTCTTTGGCGCACAGGAAGTTCAAACAAGAAAATAGTCCTTTGAATCACAGCCAAATATTCACAGAAAACACCAGAATCATATCATTTGCTGAAACTCATGGCGTCGTTTCCTGACCTATGTTACGACTGAAGATGGTTTTTACCTAATTGTCGAGCCTGCAAAGCTTTGTCACAAACTTACACACCGCGGATAGCGACAATGTTGTGTCGGAAGGATATCGAGTGCAAACAGTCTCTCAAAGCGCGAAGTTTAGCGGAACAAAGCAGCCAAGAAGTTTTCGTATCCTCTGATCGTCGATTTTAGACATTCATCAAGTACACAGTCGTGCACCCAGAAAGCTAAGTTTAGACTTGCTAAACTGTTTATTCAATGTTCTTTCGTCTATGCAAGACTTAATTAGTGACTGATGTATAATTACTATTGGATGTAGATCATATACTGTGTTGCATCAAGACGTAATTCAGTGTCAAACTGAAACTAGACATGTCAGTCAAGCGGCAATTCCGAGCACGGTTGGGGTCGGATCATCTTTCTTTCTAGGGCGGGGATATAGCTCAGTTGGTAGCGCGCTGGATTTGTATTCAGTTGGCCGCTGTCAGCGTGAGTTCGATCCCAGGTTCGGCGGAAATTTATTTCAGAGTCAACTTTGTGTGCAGACTCTCTTCGGTGTCCGAACTCCCCCCCGTGTACACTACATTGGGTGTGCACGTTAAAGATCCCACGATTGACAAAAGGGTCTTTCCTGGCAAAATTGCTTAGGCACAGTTAATAATTGTCTACCTATACCCGTGTGACTTGGAATAATAGGCCGTGAAAGGTAAATATGCGCCGAAATGGCTGCAATCACACGGCATCACTGCAGAGCGCCTAGAACTGTACCCACGGAATATGCGCGATATAAGACTCATTGATTGATTGATTGATTGATTGATTTGGTGTTTAACGTCGTTTTCAACCACGAAGGTTATATCGCGACGAGGTCGGATCATAAACAAGGCAGTTAGTTACTTAAAATGGGTAATCTGAACGCAACAAGAACTTTCAACAAATACAGCAAACTCTGACGAATTGTGTTTTGTGTAGTTATTTTGGGTCAGACGGGTTTTGCCGGCAGGAAAGGCCAAACAGTGCAGATTCATGTCTGTCGCACAGGAACCGAAAGTGGATAGTTTCCGGTGACGACATGGTTCAAGCATTTCATTTCTGTGTTGCGACATTCACCTTAGTTTTGCCAGTGCCACAGTATACCGACAAAGATGTTTGAATGGGAATACAACTTTGGAAGTTATCAAACAGTTGGCAACCTTTCATTTGTGTCATGTGTTTTCATATTTGGGGTGAGAATGATCTAACTAACATGATCTTTAAATTTGGTTTCCATGTCATCAAAATATTGTTTCATTATGTAACAAAACAGATTCATACACAACAAACACAAAGAACTCACAAATTGTCAGTGAAGACACACACAATTCTTCTAGGTAATACTTAATTTATTGGGATGATTTTGACAAGCTGAACAAAAACAGAAAATGTTCATCCACTCAATGCGTAGGATGCAATTTACACAAAACCCCACCAAATGTCATTTTTTTACCAATATTAGTTGAAGTCCTTACCTTTCATAACTAGAATGTGTTGGGTAGAACACAAAAATACTGCAGAACTGATAAAAAAAAATGCACAAATGATTGAAGGCTTAGCTAGGTGGTTTAAAGTTGGAATTTGGTTTCCATGTTACAGCATTCATCACGTAAATACAACACTTTAAAAAACGTCTCTTATTCAGCAACCAATTACTCTTTTTGTCTAATTTTTACATTATTATGTATAGCAAACAATAGACTTCATAGTAAAAACAATTATTTTGTATTTCTTGACACTTTATTTTTTACTTTGTATGTAACACTTTCGACCACCATTTGTGAGAATGAAAGTTTATCAAAAACAGAGTGAAAATAAGTGAAATTATCAACTTCCACGAAAAAAAGACTTCTTGTTATATTGTTTTTAAATCTCGAGGGCTAGTTATAGGTTATTTCCAGCAAGCTTCTTGTTGAATTAATGAAAATAGCCTTTAGCTTTTATTTTCTTTGATTTGTGGAAGGTGGTCTATATTATGGGACTCGCACATACTTTGAGATTTTGCTATTATATTTGTCACACACAAATTGCTATATATGACGGCTAAGCATGACCGTATTTGTTACATTTTAGTAGTGCTGACCCCGAGTTTCTACTGCAAACAAAATATAATAGCAACATCTCAAAGCATGTATAAATCCCCTAATATGGACCACCTTCAATAAATCGAAGAAAATAAAATTCAATTTGGGCGCCCAGGCTCCTAATATGGACCATTTGTGATTTTTTTGGTGTTCAATTTTTGCTGATTGTCTATCAAAGCTATTTCACTCTAATTAGGCCTGACGGTTAACCTAAGAGAGAAGGACTACCAAACACAAAATGAAACTTCTTCGCAAGAAAACAAGCTAGTTATCAGCATGAAACAAAAGGTGGTCCATATTATGAGCCCTTCCTATGTTCGTGTGTGTATGAGTGTGTATGTGTGTTTGTTTGTAAAGGTGTGTGTGTCCGTCTGTCTATGATGATGTGCTTATGAGTGTATGAGTGAGTACGTGTGAGTGAGTGAGCGTGAGTGAGTCTGTGTGTGTGTGTGTGTGTGTGTGTGTGTGTGTGTGTGAGAGAGAGAGAGAGAGTGTGTGTGTGTGTGTGTGTGTGTGTGTGTGTGTGTGAGTGAGTGAGTGACTGAGTGACTGAGTGTGTGTGTGTGTGTGTGTCAGTGTGTGTGTGTCAGTGAGTGAGTGTGCGTGCGTGGGTGTGAGGGTGTATATATGTTAATGTGTGTGTGTGGGTGGGTGGGTGGTGTGTGTGTGAGTGTGTGTGTGTGTGTGTGTGTGTGTGTGTGTGTGTGTGTGTGTGTGTGTGTGTAGTGATTCCGTCATTCGGCCGTCAGATTTTTAAGACACATTTTTTTTATTTCTTATTTTTCGCACATTTCGTTATTAATTAAGCCTGAACGTGTCAATATTTACCATGTGAGTTCGTTTCCAAAGCTATCTGAATCATTTATTTAATAATTACACTTTTGCAGTTTTGGTTCGGGTTTTTTTTCATACCATTTTTTGTTCCGTGCTGCTTTTGCTTTTTGCTTTTTACATTTAGTCAAGTTTTGACTAAATGTTTTAACATATAGGGGGAATCGAGATGAGGGACGTGGTGTACGTGTGTGTGTGTGTGTGTGCGTGTGTGTGTGTGTGTGTGTGTGTGTGTGTGTGTGTGTGTGTGTGCGTGCGTGTAGAGCGATTCAGAGTAAACTACTGAACCGATCTTCATGAAAATTGACATGAGAGTTTCTGGGTATAATATCCCCAGATTTATTTTTTCATTTTTTGGATAAATGTCTTTGATGACGTCATATCCGGCGTTTTGTAAAAGTTGAGGCGGCACTGTCACACCCTTATTTTTCATCAAAATTGATTGACATTTTAGCCAAGCCGTTTTCGACGAAGGCCGGACTTTGGTATTGCATTTCAGCTTGGAGGCTTAAAATATAATTAATGACTTTGGTCATTAAAAATCTGAAAATTGTAATTAAAATTATTTTTTTATAAAACGATCCAAAATTACGTTCATCTTATTCTTCATCATTTTCTGATTCCAAAAGCATATAAATATGTTATATTCAGATTAAAAACAAGCTCTGAAAATTAAAAATATAAAAATTATGATTAAAATTAAATTTACGAAATTGATTTAAAAACAATTTTCATCTTATTCCTTGTCGGTTCCTGATTCCAAAAACATATAGATATGATATTTTTGGGTTAAAAACACGTTCAGAAAGTTAAAGAGAGGTACAGAAAAGCGTGCTATGCAGCACGTGCAACCACTACCGGCTCGTCAATTTAACTGCTTTTTGTACGAGCGGCGGATAGAGTACGGTCATTGTGAAAAAATGCAGTGCGTTCAGTTTCATTCTGTGAGTTCCACAGCTTGAATAAATGTAGTAATTTCGCCTTACGCGACTTGTTTACCTTTGTGTTTGTCCTGAAGATGCTGCCATAAGCGAAAATTTGATATTGTATTGAGTTGTCCCAGAAGTCTATTATTTCATCCACTTGTGGTTGTCCTTGCTGAGTGCAGATTTTCTTTTAAACTTTGTTGTCTCAGCTACAGTCATTTTGTTGTTTAGATGTGCGATCTGTTTTCTTTCATGATTGCACACATTTCTATAATCATTTCATATATACCGCTGTTTGTAACACCCCCCAGACACACACACACAAGTCCGGCCTTTGTCGAAAACGGCTTGGCCAAAATTTCAATCAATTTTGATGAAAAATAAGGGTGTGACAGTGCCGCCTCAACTTTTACAAAAAGCCGGATATGACGTCATCAAAGACATTTATCCAAAAAATGAAAAAATAAATCTGGGGATATTATACCCAGAAACTCTCATGACAATTTTCATAAAGATCGGTCCAGTAGTTTACTCTGAATCGCTCTACACGCACACACACATACACCATGACCCTCGTCTCGATTCCACCTCTATGTTAAAACATTTAGTCAAAACCTTTCACGGCCTATTATTCCAAGTCACACGGGTATAGGTAGACAATTATTAACTGTGCCTAAGCAATTTTGCCAGGAAAGACCCTTTTGTCAATCGTGGGATCTTTAACGTGCACACCCAATGTAGTGTACACGGGGGGAGGTTCGGACACCGAAGAGAGTCTGCACACAAAGTTGACTCTGTGAAATAAATTTCCGCCGAACCTGGGATCGAACTCACGCTGACAGCGGCCAACTGAATACAAATCCAGCGCGCTACCAACTGAGCTATATCCCCGCCCCGCAACAGGGTCCAATCGTCTAGGTTTCAAATGATGTCATGTTCTAAAAATAAGTTCTAGTATTGATTATTTTTTAGCCCTCTTTATTCAAACTTCGAATAATCCACGTGTGATTTTTGGGTGTAAAGTTGTTCGTTCTAATTTCTCACTTGTCTAAAAATAACCGGAGTTGTATAAAGCGTGCTATGCAGCACAGCGCAACGATTACCGCGCTAAACAGACTCGTTAATCTCACTGCCTTTTGCACGAGCGGCGTCATTGTGAAAAAATGCAGTGCGTTCAGTTTCATTCTGTGAGTTCCACAGCTTAACTAAATGTAGTAATTTCGCCTTTCGCGACTTTTTGTTTCTTCAGTCAGTCAATATTTGACTGCATGTATTGCGGATCGAGATGGAGCTGAGTGTGTATGCATGTCAGTATGCGTGTGTACACAGCGACTTCGAATAACCTTCTGGACACATAATCATGAAATGTTTTCTTCAATTGGGAGTAAAAGTGATGGCGTCTTTTTGTGCTGCATTTGTAAAATCTGAGGCCGCACTGACCTGAAATTTGATTGATCATGTTGCCACACAATCTTTGACCCGGTCCAGATTATGGCATTGTGTTTGAGCGCTGAAGCTTAAAAAGTTGTTTATTAATTTGTTATTCAAACTCAGATGACTTCATCACATTTATGATATAAAATTATTGTTGTGACTTCCAGTAATGTGTTTATTGTTTGTGTTCTTGCTTGCTTGTTTGCCTTTTTGTGTATCTTATTTTAATGAGATCTTGCTTGTAGTCTACTCACGTTATATGTATTAGTGCCGAGCATTAGACAACCAATGACAGACAGGCAAACACTCATGAATATTGAATTCAGTTTTATTACCTTTATCATAAACAAACCGTAGATACGACATATAGATGGATAATTAAATAGATAAAAAACAAGTCGCGTAAGGCGAAAATACAATATTTAGTCAAGTAGCTGTCGAACTCACAGAATGAAACTGAACGCAATGCCATTTTTCAGCAAGACCGTATACTCGTAGCATCGTCAGTCCACCGCTCATGGCAAAGGCAGTGAAATTGACAAGAACAGCGGGGTAGTAGTTGCGGTAAGAAGGATAGCACGCTTTTCTGTACCTCTCTTTGTTTTAACTTTCTGAGCGTGTTTTTAATCCAAACATATCATATCTATATATTTTTGGAATCAGGAACCGACAAGGAATAAGATGAAAGTGTTTTTAAATTGATTTGGACAATTTAATTTTGATAATAATTTTTATATATTTAATTTTCAGAGCTTGTTTTTAATCCGAATATAACATATTTATATGTTTTTGGAATCAGCAAATGATGGAGAATAAGATAAACGTAAATTTGGATCGTTTTATAAATTTTTATTTTTTTTTACAATTTTCAGATTTTTAATGACCAAAGTCATCAATTAATTTTTAAGCCACCAAGCTGAAATGCAATACCGAAGTCCGGGCTTCGTCGAAGATTATTTGACCAAACTTTCAACGAATTTGGTTGAAAAATGAGGGCGTGACAGTGCCGCCTCAACTTTCACGAAAAGCCGGATATGACGTCATCAAAGACATTTATCAAAAAAATGAAAAAAACGTTCGGGGATTTCATACCCAGGAACTCTCATGTCAAATGTCATAAAGATCGGTCCAGTAGTTTAGTCTGAATCGCTCTACACACACACACACACACACAGACAGACAGACAGACACATACACACACACACACACGCACATACACCACGACCCTCGTTTCGATTCCCCCTCGATGTTAAAATATTTAGTCAAAACTTGACTAAATATAAAAACCACACAGACAGACAGACTCTGTTATTCATATGAATGATTGATTGTTTGAACTCACAGAGAATACCTATAAATGAGGCCATATTCATAGTATATAGCTTACTAAATAGATAGATAAAGAGGGATAGACACGTAGATTGTTGGATGGATAGTTGGCAGACAGATTGACTGATTGATTCTTTATCCTTTGATCGATTAATTGCTTAACAGAGAATAAGCATGAAAAAGACATCCTTAAAGAGTTAACCATGCTACACGCAAGGCATGATAACATTTTGTTATACGAGTGTGTTTCCAGATCAAATAGGGTTGACTTAACAACTCACACAAATATTGAACAGTAAACAGATTCTCTTCCTGTCAGTAACAACAAGTGGTATTTGGCTGGCAAACACATATCACATCTTTTTCTTAGGCATTTTGAATGTATAGCAGCATACAGATACATACAACAACAAAACAGTGACAACTATTATATTAACAGGATTATTTATCTGATAATCAAAAACAAAACAAAAATCACTCCTATTCATTTTGAAGGAAAAAGTGGGATCTCCAAGTTAGAAGTACTTAAAATAAAAGAAAAACAAACACATCGAGCGAATCCTATACACACCCCTATACCGGGGGTGTAAAAAAGGTTACATTCTTAATTACTTTCTTAAGATATCATAAATACAGATTAAGTCATAAAAGTTGGAAACTATGTACACATCTTATATTCTTCCACATTTTGATTACGCAGACATCTTGTGGTATAACTGAACATTTGTCAACTGCATTGGAAAAATTACATTTGGAAGCTATCCAGATTATAATTGGTGGTTGGCGTGGCACTAGCCATAAACAAACAGTATAAAGACAGCAGATTTTGTAATCTGAAAGAACGACGGAGATCCAAAAGCTGATTTCATAGCATAAATGGTACATGGCAAATGCCCTCATTATTTTGTCACGCTCGTAAGATATATGCCTACGTCATTTTATTTTAGTGTTTTTAGAAAAACGAGAAAAGCGTTTTTGATTTTTGAATAATCTGCCTATTTCATTTTATCTAGAACAGTTGACAGCGGAATAAGCAAGAGTTATAGAGTTGGCAGCAACGTTTTCAATCAGTACAACTGCAAAACAACCCGAAAAAGCTTTTGCACACGAAACAAGTGTTTATGTATAATAGCGGCGGACTCTGCTGAAAAGTGCCTAATTCACAAACGAAAACGGCAGTTTTGCTTACGTAACCGTGACAATGATTTCCGATGGTCTGACAGTTTGTACTCTCTAACACATGACAGATACCCTTCCAGTAGCTTCCCCTGTAGTCTCACTGCATAAATGCCAACACTGAGTTAGGTATTTTTATTATGAGCGTGACGATTTATCAAATTTTTTGACACCTTTGATATTTGATGTTAACCCCTATGTAATAGAAGACTGTTAGACAGAAGAGTCCCCACATCTAGGTCATTTATACAATCAACCACTGTCCTTTAAAACAACTTGCCTGACAACATCAATACCACCAACTCAATCTGTGAATTTAAACATTACTTAATTATTCCCTGTTTTAATGTATCTGCCAATTATTATTGTGGTAATATAGAGGAAGAGATTCATCACTGCAGAATGACACTAATTATGAGTTATTTGAATTCTGATTAATGCAAACGTCACTTGAAAATCCGCAGTGCGCGTGTGGCTAAATAGAACAAGGTGTGTCTCTATTCTTTTTTCCAGCAACGGAGAGCGAGTGTTCCTTTATATGTCCAATATATAAGGGTAAATTGGGGCCAGCAACAAAAAAGAGCTGAAATAACAAAACCGCAACCAGGGATATTATTGGCAAAATACAAGTCATAAAGTAATCCGAAGGCATTTTCCACGGTGTAATATCCGTTGTTCTGGTGACGGCGTCGGGTGATGCTCATCTGAAGTGTCCGTGCGAATTAGTTTGCCTTTCAGGCGACGTTCTGGAAAGAGACAAGGGGCCCAGTGCGAAGATTTATACGTATAACGTGTGCGTGTTTTATGCAACAGTTTGAATGCGCTGTGTTTAAGAGCGTCAGTTACAGTTACATCTTCTTCTTTTTTGTTCATTGGCTAAAACTCACAGGTTAATTCACTCATGATTTTGCACAAGTGGGTTTGTACCTGTACATTTTTACCCTGCCATTCGGGCAGCATACGCCTTATTCGGGGGAAGCATGCTGGGTATTTTCGTGTTTCTATAACCCACCCAACTCTGACATGGATTACAGGATCTTTTCCGTGCGCACTTAGTCTTGTGCTTGCGTGTACACACAAAGGGGTATAAGGCACTAGCAGGTTTGCACAGAAGTTGACCTGGGAAACCAGAAAAAGCTCCACCCTTAACCCACCAGGCGGCCGCGGCTGGGATTTGAACTCACGACCTTCTGCGCCCGTTCAATGTTTATTTAAAAGTTAATCTTATACGTATCGTTGTCTTTGTGTTATAAGTAATGCGATTTGGTACCAAAAGATTAAGAAACATGTCCATATTTATGTACAGTGAAAATGGAAATTACAATTTTGTTATCTTATCTTATCTTATAGTTTCAGCTAAAAGACCTTCAAACAAATTTGTTGGTTCCCAGTGTAGTTAGTTTTAGTGGTTTAAACAATTTTATTCAGTAAATTTCATTGGAATATTGTCGCATACATGAAATAAGGAACATGGAGCACAACAAGCTAGTAGTTAGTTTTAGTCATCAGCAAATGACAATCTACTCAAATCAATTCTAAAATCGCCGCTCAAATCAATTCGAATTAAAATGCCGCAAAAAAATAATTGACATGGCACGCTGCCCCCCCCAAAACACACACACACACTACACACACACACACACACACACACACACACACACACACACACACACACACACACAGACACACACACACAGACACACACACACACATACCCCCCCACACACACAGTGGGTAAAAATCATGACTTTTCGGGTTTACACCCTCGTTATCGCTAGACTGTTGCACATGCCTTTTTGATGACATTTCTAATCAATTGTTTAAAAGATAATGTTGCTGACCTTAGGGGTGTCCTGGTTTACTCATCCCGACCCCATTTCACCATCTGAAAGAGGTTTGACAGAGAGTAGAAACAAGACAAAAACAATATGTTTAGATATGCGATCAAGCTCTAAAGTTAAGCAACCTCTACTTTAAAAACAACACATTTGTACTTTACTTACCAACCGAGCTTCATCAATAGAGTCTATTCAACGCGTGTCTATCTGGCTTCCGGTGAGTACATACTCACAATCTTCATTTGTAAAATTCGAAGGGGATCACAATAACAAAATACACGTATAGGGCCTAACAATGTGAGGCAGTAACATTAAACTTCGAGAATACATGGAATAACTTAGTTTTGACAGAATACTTAATAGCTCGTGGGTTGAGAAGCAACACTTTGTGGGCGAAATCCAATATATAAGACTCGGTTAGTTTAAAAAAAAAATTGAAATCTACCGTATTCAAACCACCCGTCTTGAGTAAGTTTGCAAGGCAAGAAACTCTCATATCATGACGAATACTTCTTTACTGTATAACTGGAGCTGACAGAGTGTTTTGCATCTCACAAAATTGTCAGATATCCGCTTAGCTCAGTGGTTAGGGAACGGCGATGTGGTCCCTGAAGTCGCTGGTTCGAGCACCGCCAATGCAAAAAAATGTCATTGTGTTTTGTATGAATCATGCGCGCTTTTCCTGTTCAGTTTATGAAATATGCGTTTTGGAAGGCATGTTTTGTGCTAAACATGCAGGCAGTGCTCATTGACATCTTTAGCTCTGCTGAATAGATCGCCATTCAAGACTCAAAGACTATAACATTTTAATGTCCTTATAAAAACAAGAATACCTGCCTTGTAGTGCCAGGCGGTTCAAAAACAAATCTAATTCACAAAAAGTTCTGAATTGCACTTAATACATGAAGACTTTATGAGAAATCACTCACTGAAACAGACGCAGCACGCCCGCTTGCTTACACACACACACGCACACACACGCACACACACACACACACACACACACACACACACACACACACACACACACACACACACACACACACACACACACACGACATAAGACATATGACATAAGATCATTTATCTTACACACACATACACACCCCCACAAACACTCTAACACACACTCTAACACACACACACACACACACACACACACACACACACACACAAACACACACACAAAATAAAATAGGAGAAAAGATCGAGCGCTGTAGATAAATGAAGAGGTATACTCTTCAACGCAGATTGCGGACACCTCGCTTGAAAAAAACACCTTTTGTTGTCACTTTAATTATTATTTCTTCTAAAATGTGCTTGTCAAGATACCCCACGTGCAATGTTCCAACACTCATGGCTGGTCCAAATGGTATCCGCCTTTCAACACAGGCACCATATCGCCGTTTCAAATACTTTGCAACACATGTAACACAAAGAAAACATGTGTCCGTACCCCTTCTTTTATTAAAAACACAGCTTCGGCCCCTGTTGATTTTAATCAACCAATTTTCTTGTACAACAATTTAAACTTGCTTCGCATGCGATTATTCACTGGCATAGTTAATACACTTATAAGCCGTACATGTTCATTGTTTTTACTGTTGAGTTTAAGGTACAGCAATAAAAACAATGTCAAAGACGTTTTATGAGGGACGTTCTGCCCACAGGCCTCTTTTGATGGGATTACTCTCAACCCCCAGCTGTAAATGTTTTCAGTAATAAAACATACCCACACAGAAAGATGTCATGAAATAATGCGATGCTTCAAAAGATACAGACTGTTACGTCATTCACACATACCAAGAAGGCATTCATAGTTGTTCGGTCATTTCCGTCAAAGAAGTAGATCTCTCCACAGTCATGGCTGACGTTAGTTCTTCCGTCTGTTGAAACTGTGAGACATAAATGCTATTCAGACTTGTTCATGTGACAGTACCTGCTATTCAGACTTGGTTGTGTGACAGACGTTTGCTTCCACACGAGATTATGTTGATTGTCTAACGAAGCCGCCAGGCTGAGTTAGACATCAGCTAATCGAGTGTGGAAGAAAACTCTGTCACACGACCAAGTCGGAATAGCATTTATGTCTCACAGCTTCAACAGAAGAGAGAACAAACACGTTTTGCGTACTCACGCTTGATAAACCTAAACACAGGAGCAGCCATTGTGGAGAGATCTACTTCTTTTACGAAATTAACCGAACAACTATGAATGACGTCTCGGTATAATATATGTGAATGACGTCACAGTCATCGTCACAGTCTGTATCTTTTGAAGCATCGCATTCTTCATGACGCCTTTCTGTGTCTGCATGCACGAAATGTTTGCTCTTTTCGGGATTTTTATCGTCTATGTTCACAACTCTGTCCTTCTAGATTCAGACTTACAGGCCTCGTGATCAAGCCACTTTCCAAGGGCAGCCAAATATTCGCGTATGGGACCGGCACGGTTGGCCTAGTGGTAAGGCGTCCGCCCCGTGATCGGGAGGTCGTGGGTTCGAACCCCGGCCGGGTCATACCTAAGACTTTAAAATTGGCAATCTAGTGGCTGCTCCGCCTGGCGTCTGGCATTATGGGGTTAGTGCTAGGACTGGTTGGTCCGGTGTCAGAATAATGTGACTGGGTGAGATACGAAGCCTGTGCTGCGACTTCTGTCTTGTGTGTGGCGCACGTTATATATGTCAAAGCAGCACTGCCCTGATATGGCCCTTCGTGGTCGGCTGGGCGTTTAGCAAACAAAACAAACAAACACAAATTCGCGTATGGAAACAGTACTGTCGTCTGGGATGCCGTTTTCAGTAGTCTCAGCGTTGAAGAGTTTGTAAAGAGAAGAAACGATAACAGCAGGAGAAATAAAAGTCGGGTGTGCATTTTGGGGCTTTTTGGAGGGACGATTTCGAGTTTGAATTCGTTCTTGCCATGCTCCAAAGTGTAACATACAATCTTGCACACGTTTGCTTTAGAAGTGGCAAAGAAGGAAAGCGTGTGACATATTTTTCTTCCACACTCGATTAGCTGATACTCAGCCTGACGGCTCCGTTAGACAATCAACTAATCTCGTGTGGAAGAAAACGTCTGTCACACGACCAAGTCTGAATAGCAGGTAATATATATAGATTAAGTATGAATTTGCCCATAGAGCGATCATTGTAAAAATGCGTTTTATGGTTACCAGTGCTATATCCGTTGCTATTCAAGCAATATTAACCAAATGTTGTAGCTACATTTGCTAGGTGACGTACACCCAACAGTCATGAATTGACTGTGAATATCAGTCAAGATTAAGATATAGGTGTTTCTCACGGTCATTTTCATTTATGATTTCGGATTGAACTTCAAAGAGTTAAAGGAGACCCTTACCCTAAAATCAGGTTCGTAGAGGGTAAGACCATCTCCTTTTATGACGAGACGGTTAACGGTGGTGAAAGGCACCTTTCGTTGGAAGTCTTTCCCTCCGAGGCCGTTGATCTCGACCTGGATAAAAACAATTCAATTTAATTCAATGTCAATATTTGTAATATATTTGACTGTATAAACTGCCGAGGACCAGAGAAAAGCTTAGTCTCTCTGGACATACTTGTGTGTGTGTGTGTGTGTGTGTGTGTGTGTGTGTGTGTGTGTGTGTGTGTGTGTGTGTGTGTGTGTGTGTGTGTGTGTGTGTGTGTGTGTGTGTGTGTGTGTGTGTGTATTCCGAAAGGAAAATCTAATCAAGGAAGGTATTTACCTGTGCTGATTTTCTAAATATCGTATAGCTTTGTAATCCAGATGGCATATCGGCCATCATTTAGAAACTTTAGGCTAGTTGTCTTTGGCTCGGTATTATAATTTGTAGTCTAGTTTCGTACCTTAAAACAACAACAAAAACTAAAACCAAAAGTTGTTGAAACTGGTATCAAAATGTTAAGCCGGCACATTCTTTAATTTCTGAATAAGATACATGAATGATTTTTTTTAATGCTAGCCATACGGCGCAGTAGGGCTTGTGCTCAACAGATAATGAATTCCTTCTTTTGGGGAATGTTTTGATTAACATATGTACTTATTCAAAAAACAAGAAAGGTATGTTGTTGAAACGTTTACAAAGCGATTTTCTTGTGTCTTCCTCGCAAGCCACTGAACTCTGTGTCAATAAGATAAGTTTTGTCTAATTATTGTTTGTCTGTGCACTTACAAGACCCCTGGGTCGATATATTTTGTCAAATTAAACGTTTCAACAACTAATCTTTCTTGGTTTTTTTATTCTAAAATTTGGAACGCTGGCAGTCAATTTGTTTTTGGATTTTCATAACATATGTGACCCTCCACCACAGATTGAATCGCATTTCACCTTTGCATGATTTTCATATTTATATTTTCCTAAAGAGTTTTTTTATGTTCTATCCAGTGGTGAAAAACGTGTTAGAAAAGAGCAAAAACTGTTTGAGTTATAAGCCTGTGACTAAGGTGACCCTCACACTGTTACCAGACACTCCCCGGACTTATATTAAGCCTAGCGCAGAACCGCGCGAGGTGACATGCGACTCATTTCGTGGTGAAGGTTCACATGTGTACTATTTTTAGATTGAAGTATCAATGAATAATTCACTGCAATTATTTTGGAATCCCTCATTAACATTTTAATTTTAATTAGAATTGCAATGATTTTAATGAGCAAATCAATTATTATTGTGCAATCCATCACACTGAAATGCAAACCCATAGTCCGGACTTAGTCAAAGATAGTTTGACAAAAATTAGAATCAATTCCATTGAAACATTGGGGCGTGAGAGTGCCGCCTCAATTTTTCTAAACAGCTGGTTTGTTTGGGAGTTTTTCTTTTATATTCTTTTTATTCGGCGTTCTTTGATATTAAACTCAGAAAACTCCTGCAATGTGCTTTTTGGAACAAATTTCTAAGGGCTCTGTTAATACCAGGACGAAGACGGGTCCTGACTGCTATTAATCATAATGCGAGAATGTGTAGTTCGGTGAAAATCATTCATTTCTGTTAAACGTTCAAAGCAGTTTCTTTGTTTTGGGATACAAATCAAGTTGTTATTTTGCTGTGTTGGTAAAGGCAGATTTTTTTCCATTTATTTTTCTTCATATTTTTGTTCTTAGTTAAAGAACTTATGTAGTAAAATGTCAAATAATGTAAGAAAATGGTTTCTGAGGCAAAACAGGAAATGAAAGTGCTTCATTTTTGTGAAATTGATGGGATGTGAGCCTTCGCTTGGAAATGTACTGTTTATAAAATCAACTGTTGTTGATAATTGACCGTCTCGTTGTCTAAGTGGCTGAGTGTGTAAAAATCCGACAGGGGAGCAACTCTATATTCTCTTTACAAAGTATGAGAGTTATTTACCTTGGAACCTTTCTCGCACCATTTTGTACAGTACAAGGTAGATTAAAAAGAAAAAGAAAATAAACACCCCTTTAAGCTTAAAGATGGAAAGAAGTAGAGGGGGGAATACCCCCCACGGGTTAGGGGGAGTCCCATATTGGTTGGGACGAGAAAGAATTTACCCGATGCTCCCCAGCATGCCGTAAGAGGCGACTAACGGATTCTGTTTCTCCTTTTACCCTTGTTAAGTGTTTCTTGTATAGAATATAGTCAATGTTTGTAAAGATTTTAGTCAAGCAGTATGTAAGAAATGTTAAGTCCTTTGTACTGGAAACTTCCATTCTCCCAGTAAGGTAATATAAATTATTGTACTACGTTGCAAGCCCCTGGAGCAAATTTTTGATTAGTGCTTTTGTGAACAAAAAAGCAATTGACAAGTGACTCTATCCCATCACCCCCCTTCCCTCCGTCGCGATATAACCTTGAACGGTTGAAAACGACGTTAAACACCAAATAAAGAATTAAAGAAAAGAGGGGGGAATAAATAAAGCTTAATCATGACACAGCGATCTTGTTTGTGAGTGACTTTGCGTAATTACCCGGTACATTTGAGGCCTGATGCTGAACACGATTTGGAAGTCAGATCCTCTCTTCAAGTCCATGTTGCATTCCATTCCTCCCTGTATTGACACAGAGCCCTCCTGCTTATACACCAGGTCAACCTTTGATGCGAAGTTTGACGAATCGTCAAGAAATTCAGCTTCGAAACAAATGGGAAAGTTATCCGATGAGTTCAGGTCGAGTCCGTCGCAGATGGCAATGAGTAAACTGAAACCATTCCAAATTGTCATTTCAAAAGACTATTTCGTTTCACGAGATTAATTTACTAAGTAAGGCGTTCTCATTTCAAAAGTCTCCACAACATCAGAAATTGTATTCAGAAGCACCAATGATAAAATCATTTAATACAAAAATGATTCGGTTGACACCAGAATTATCTTTGCTCTTATTTCATATTGGAAACGTGTATATGCATCCGTAAGTTGTGTTCATGTATTCCAGTGTACGGTTATGATGCTGAACTTTAATTCTCCTCAATAGGGACTGTGTTCTGACACACAGAGACACTAGACACATACCTCAGGGATCTTCCCAATGGAAGATCGTTGAAAATGTTTACGGGAAAAGTGACAAAATGACTGATGGATAACATTAACACTTAAAGAAATAAAGATGGTGGAAATAATACCTTTGCCTTTTGCTGGTGCACTGCAAGCGGCCTCTGATGACCACGTTGACGACTCCATCGACGAGCCTTTGCCTCCATTCGGCACTGATGGGGTCCGAATAAGGTACTTGCACCTACGAAAATAACAATGACAAACACAAATGAGGAAGCGATTAACTATTTACTGAAAACTAAAATAAATCAACTCAAAACATATACAAACTGCGACATTGTTCGTACTCAAAGTGAAACAGGAATTTTTGTGTTGTTGTGTTTACACTTTCTATGTTGTGAAAGGAACGTAACTTGGAATATCTGGAATTTTTCCGACTCAAAGATTTCTTTTACAAAGATCACGTGGCCTCGAAATCGACCTGACAAAAACTATGGTAAGGGGTAAAATAATCGAATAAAATTCAGAGTAGAGGAATCACGGCAACTTTAAAATATTAGGAGAAAAATCAATTCAGATATCTGCCCACCACAGGTTATTTTTTTTATGACAATAAACGATTTTCAAAAATAACTCTGTCAGGATTTACAGCTGTCTGGCAGCGTTAGAGGCCCTTTACCTAGGCCTTGTTTAAAAAAATCCGGAGCATGTTCCACGCTTCCGCTTATCGTGCCATCGGGATGAACAACTCTCTGACGTGTGTGTTATACAACGCACGCACAATATACTACCCTTTTATTTCGAAAATATAATCATCCAAGCCAAGAATCGCCACTTCTGTCTTGTGTGTGGCGCACGTTATATGTCAAAGCACCACCGCCCTGATATGGCCCTTCGTGGTCGGCTGGGCGTTAAGCAAACAAACAAACCGAACTTAAGGGCAGAGATGGCACGGAAATTACGATTAATATCTTTGACATTTCTTTCATTTTCTATTTCTATTGTGAGTATCTTGAGAAAAAGAGAAAAGGTTTTCGTTGTCCTAAAAAGAGATATTTGAATGAATTGTTGATCAAAATAAACGATGTGTGTGGCTTTTGGGGGAAAGACATGTAGTTTTGGGGACACATTCATCTTCCGGAAAAATAAAGATTGAAATTAAAAGTATGTTTTTTTCAAACTCTAAACAGGTTCCTAGACGCAAAAAAAGAGCAATTTCTTCATATGTATGAACAAATATTGTTTCCTGGGTAGATATCATAGGCACAACTTATTACTAAAAAATAAACAAGTCGCGTAAGGCGAATATACAACATTTAGTCAAGCTGTCGAACTCAGAATGAAACTGAACGCAATGCAATTTTTCAGCAAGACCGTATACTCGTAGCATCGTCAGTCCACCGCTCACGGCAAAGGCAGTGAAATTGACAAGAAGAGCGGGGTAGTAGTTGCGCTGAGAAGGATAGCACGCTTTTCTGTACCTCTCTTCGTTTTAACTTTCTGAGCGTGTTTTTAATCCAAACATATTATATCTATATGTTTTTGGAATCAGGAACCGACAAGAAATAAGATGAACGTGTTTTTAAATTGATTTCGAAAATTTAATTTTGATAATAATTTTTATATTTTTAATTTTCAGAGCTTGTTTTTAATCCAAATATAACATATTTACATGTTTTTGGAATCAGAAAATGATGAAGAATAAGATGATCGTAAATTTGGATCGTTTAATTTTTTTTTAATTTTATTTATTTTTTAACAATTTTCAGATTTTTAATGACCAAAGTCATTAATTAATTTTTAAGCCACCAAGCTGAAATGCAATACCGAAGTCCGGCCTTCGTCGAAGATTGCTTGGCCAAAATTTCAATCAATTTTATTGACAAATGAGGGTGTGACAGTGCCGCCTCAACTTTTACAAAAAGCCGGATATGACGTTATCAAAGGTTTTTATCGAAAAAAAGAAAAAAGTCCGGGGATATCATTCCCAGAAACTATCATGTAAAATTTCATAAAGATAGGCCCAGTAGTTTGGTCTGAATCGCTCTACACACACACACACGCACAGACACAGACACACACATACACCACGACCCTCGTCTCGATTCCCCCTCTATGTTAAAACATTAATAGTCAAAACTTGACAAAATGTAAAAAGACACGTTTTCGTACTTAAACAGAATTTCTAAAATCATACCCGAGTATTTCACAAAAAAGTGTCTCTATGACAGCATTAAGAAATCATTTTTGGTGAAAATACAAAAAAGACCAAGCAGATTGGATAGTTAGTATAGAAGATGAATATTTCGTAATGACGGCCCTGTGGCTCTAAAAATAATTCTGAGAAAACAGCGTCAACGGTTTTCAAAATAAGTAAAACGTTAATAAAAAGTTCTTGGAAATCATCATCATTTCATTGCAAGGTATAGGTTGACAATGACAAAATTCCATCGCACACTGAATAATCTATATTATAATACGCGACCGTTTTGGGGCCTTGCATCGCTATCTCCTCCCAAACCCAGCCGATTTGGGCCCCGATCTCTGGGGGTATCTAGAACCATTTTGCGGCGCACACGATGCGCCCGGTTAGAATAGCCGATTCCGAAGCCAAATGGCTTTTTCTGGCATTCTGGTGCGACATTTTCCTAACAGACGACGCGACCGGAAGGCCTCCCCATTGGCTGTTAAACGAACCAGGTCTCCCATTGGCTCAGACCGAATAAGCTTATCGGGACGTCACTTCCGTCCGCACCGGGCAGTTGAAAGCGAGACGCATCGACAAGCAAGTTCGACTCGGCAAATGTTTGTTCAGGCATCGACCAAGCTCGACAGGTAAGTCAGTCTCCTTCTTAAAGTGTTCCGAAACCATTCTGCCACAGGGTTTATTCCAGGCTTTATTCGAAAAACCACGCCAGGGTCTTTAAACGCTGCATCAAGAATTGGGTTTATTTTATAGCTGTACATGTAGAGATGGAGAAGGTGTTCACCACGTGTCTCGCCCGACATTGTGATTTTGCCATTCTCTTACGCATAGGCCATACGTGAGGCACGTGTCTCACCCGACATTGTGATTTTGCCATTCTCTTTCGCATAAGTGGGGTGGTGGGGAATTAGAGATGGAGAATTTTTTCCGAAGTGGATTCACAGCGCGCGGCGATAATCTGATCTATTTGAGAAATAAAATTTAATTATGAGCTATGAATTTAACACGCTTAAGATCAAATTTACCCATACACCTGTGTACAATCTATATATTCTTTTTCCTCATTTTCTTTTTCCTCATTTTCTTTTTCCTCATTTTCTTCACATAGGAAGACGTCATTCTCTTCCGCAGACAAGGCGACAGATAGGGGGATGTCCACTCTCTTCCGCTGCTGTTATGTTCAGGCATCGACCTGGCATCGACAACTTTGTCCACACTTGACAGGTAAATCCCAATGAATTGATAGCAAATGCAGGTTCTACAAATTTCAGCATTTTTAACTTATTTGGGGGATTGCAAGTGCACGTTCTACAAATTTGGAGACTTAAATGCCTTTGAATTATGAGCTATGAATTTAACACGCTCAAGTTCAATTTTACCCATACACCTGCGTACAATCTATATATTCTTTTTCCTCATTTTCTTTTTCCTCATTTTCTTCACATAGGAAGACGTCATTCTCTTCCGCAGACAAGGCGACAGATAGGGGGATGTCCACTCTCCTCCGCTGCTGTTAGTGTTCAGGCATCGACCAGACATCAACAGCTTTGTCCACACTTGACAGGTAAATCCCAATGAATTGATAGCAAATGCAGATTCTACAAATTTCAGCATTTTTAATTTATTTGGGTGATTGCAAGTGCACGCCTGAATTATGAGCTATGAATTTAAGACGCTCAAGTTCAATTTTACCCATACACCTGTCTACAATCTATATATTCTTTTTTCTCATTTTCTTCACATAGGAAGACGTCATTCGCTTCCGCAGACAAGGCGACAGATCGGGGGATGTCCACTCTCTTCCGCTGCAGTTAGTGATCAGGTATCGACAACTTTGTCCACTCTTCATTGTGGGTGACGAGAACTGCGACAAGATTTCTTTCCCAATTCTATAATTGGTGTATCATATTGTTTTTACACATTTTAACTAGCATGCTTCTTGATTGAAGCGTGACAAAATCATTTTGTCACATTGACTGAATTCTCAGACTGTCCACATTGACTGAAATCTCATAAAAGGGCATCATTTAACGACAGAACTCACTGTATATTTACCAATGGGTTACTTTTTCATTATATTTAGTCAAGTTTTGACTAAATATTTTAACGTAGAGGGGGGAATCGAGACGAGGGTCGTGGTGTATGTGTGTGTGTGTGTGTGTGTGTGTGTGTGTGTGTGTGTGTGTGTGTGCGTGCGTGCGTGTAGAGCGATTCAGACCAAACTACTGGACCGATCATTATGAAATGAGAGTTCCTGGGATTGATATCCCCATACGTTTTTTTCATTTTTTTGATAAATGTCTTTGATGACGTCATATCCGGCTTTTCGTGAAAGTTGAGGCGGCACTGTCACGCCCTCATTTTTCAACCAAATTGGTTGAAATTTTGGTCAAGTAATCTTCGACAAAGCCCGGGGTTCGGTATTGCATTTCAGCTTGGTGGCTTAAAAATTAATTAATGACTTTGGTCATTAAAAATCTGAAAATTGTAAAAAAAAATAAAAATTTATAAAACGATCCAAATTTACGTTTATCTTATTCTCCATCATTTGCTGATTCCAAAAACATATAAATATGTTATATTCGGATTAAAAACAAGCTCTGAAAATTAAATATATAACAATTATTATCAAAATTTTTTTTTCGAAATCAATTCAAAAACACTTTCATCTTATTCCTTGTCGGTTCCTGATTCCAAAAATATATAGATATGATATGTTTGGATTAAAAACACGCTCAGAAAGTTAAAACGAAGAGAGGTACAGAAAAGCGTGCTATCCTTCTTAGCGCAACGAATACCCCGCTCTTCTTGTCAATTCCACGGGCACTGCCTTTGCCACGGGCGGTGGAGTGACGATGCTACGAGTATACGGTCTTGCTGCGTTGCGTTGCGTTCAGTTTCATTCTGTGAGTTCGACAGTTACTTGACTAAATGTTGTATTTTCGCCTTACGCGACTTGTTTCTATTTGCTGATGTGTAACACCATGATCCACAACCCACACCAAATTTAGCTGCTACAGTGTGTGAACAAACAATTGATGTACTTTTTGCAATGAGCGGTTTTGCTGCTAGCATTGGTCACCTCCCTTGGCCCAAGGGAGAGAAGCGTCTTACCTCCCTGGCGTGAGCGCTAGAGGACACGGGTGAAAAATCGCTTCTTTGCGATGTGTAAATCGGTACTTTTCTATTTAATTTCTGCAGCTTAGGTAACTGCGCCATGTGTAAAAGATGGGTAGCATATGATTCGGACATACCTCGACACCACACATTTAAAAAACAATGAAGACTATGCGCAGTTACCTAAGCTGCAGAATAAAATAGAAAAGTACCTATCTACACATCGCAAAGAAGCGATTTTTCCCCCGTGTCCTCTAGCGCTCGCGCCAGGGGAGGTGAGCAGGGCTAGCAGCAAAAGCGCTCATTACATGTGTTCTGCATCTGAAAATTGGTTGATGATGGTCTGGAAAGATAGCTTTTGTTGTCAAAGTCAGGGTACTTGCCTCACAGAGTGACTGGATGTGCAACTATGTTTGCATTCAGATCATTTCAAACCTAAGTTGGTGATGTGTAAATATTTGTTTTTATTCTCTTTGTACACACCTTTGCAACTTTAGTTCAGTGTGTTGTGTGTGGTTTTAGTTGTTACATATACATTGATATTTTGTTCATTTTGCACATGATTGCATTTTCT
>NW_027125891.1:0-5000 GCF_037325665.1 Littorina saxatilis
AAACTAAACTCCAACACCAACCTGGCTAATGTCTGTGCAGAGTAGGCCTATTTCGTTGACATTACTTTAGGTCAGAGACACCCGTGTCAAGATGACAAATCAATTGAGACTAACTCACTTTCTGCACAGAAAGGATGCTCTCAGGACAAGCCTGCACAGAAAGGATGCTCTCAGGACAAGCCTGCACAGAAAGGATGCTCTCAGGACAAGCCTGCACAGAAAGGATGCTCTCAGGACAAGCCTGGCCTGGACAGAAAGGATGCTCTCAGGACAAGCCTGGATAGAAAGGATGCTCTCAGGACAAGCCGGGACAGAAAGGATGCTCTCAGGACAAGCCTGGACAGAAAGGATGCTCTCAGGACAAGCCTGGACAGAAAGGATGCTCTCAGGACAAGCCTGGACAGAAAGGATGCTCTCAGGACAAGCCTGGACAGAAAGGATGCTCTCAGGACAAGCCTGGACAGAGAGGATGCTCTCAGGACAAGCCTGGACAGAAAGGATGCTCTCAGGACAAGCCTGGACAGAAAGGATGCTCTCAGGACAAGCCTGGACAGAAAGGATGCTCTCAGGACAAGCCTGCACAGATCAGAGACTGTCAACATCATCGCTTGCCCGAGGAGGACTGTGCCTTAAAATGAGAGAAAGGTTTAAGATAGTGTCGGGGCTGGGAGTGTTAGAAAAAAGACAGCCTTGTTGAAATTGTGTCATTAGTGCAAGAGAGGGGTGGCTCGGAAAAAACCCCACAAAAACAAGTCTCCTGAAGCGATATTAAAACATGTAGTCAATCTGTCGCCCTGAAACAAACAAGAAGGGCAAAGCCCATACGACTCACATGCTTGACCTTGACCTTTACATGACCAGGTCAAATAACTAAACCTAGCAATGACATCATACACTAAGAACTGCTTTACACATTTTTCCTACCAAAATACATGTGACCTTGACAAGGTCAAGGTCATCCAAGGTCATGCAACACAAAGCTGTTAATTCAAGACATAGGAAGTACAATGGTGCTTATTGGCTCTTTCTACCATGAGATATGGTCACTTTTAGTGGTTCACTACCTTATTTTGGTCACATTTCATAAGGGTCAAAGTGACCTTGACCTTGATCATATGTGACCAAATGTGTCTCATGATGAAAGCATAACATGTGCCCCACATAATTTTTAAGTTTGAAACAGTTATCTTCCATAGTTCAGGGTCAAGGTCACTTCAAAATATGTATACAATCCAACTTTGAAGAGCTCCTGTGACCTTGACCTTGAAGCAAGGTAAACCAAACTGGTATCAAAAGATGGGGCTTACTTTGCCCTATATATAATATATAGGTGAGGTATTAAATCTCAAAAACTTCAGAGAAAATGGGAAAAATGTGAAAAATAGCTGTTTTTTAGACAACATTTATGGCCCCTGCGACCTTGACCTTGAAGCAAGGTCAAGATGCTATGTATGTTTTTGGGGGCCTTGTCATCATACACCATCTTGCCAAATTTGGTACTGATAGACTGAATAGTGTCCAAGAAATATACAACGTTAAAGTTTTCCGGACGGACGGACGCCGGGACGGACGGACGGACGACTCGGGTGAGTACATACTCACTTTTGCTTCGCATGTGAGTCAAAAAGGATCCAAAACGAGTTGTTTGAATTATTGACCTGTATCATTGTTAAGCTGTGTGGGGAAAGTGTTTGAAAAGTGTGTCCACAACCATATCTTTAATTTTGTGAAGTTGAATAACATAATAACGCCTGTGCAATCTGGTTTTATACAACAAAATCGTTCAGTGACGGTAGAGAGTCAACAAATATGATTCAACCGCGTGAAGTTAGTAGACACCACTTGAGCCAGATGTCAAAAAATAACCAATAATTACATTCCAATTATCTGCAGCTTGTTTGATAAGCTTGATTTTCCGTAATAACTGTGGAAAGTCAGAATTTGCACATAATTCACTGGAAAAGCATAAATAATCGAAACTCAGAGTTCACAATTGAATCGAGGGAAAGAGTAAAATCGATGATGGGATGCTATAACACCTTAGGTCGAAGTACAAACGCCAGTTACGTGATGATATGTCATTTTGGAGAAAACAGAGAAGATTTAGTGCAGAAACTCACCTCTCGTGGCTCGGCCCCGGTGCACAGCAAGAGGCCCCGGCTATTTTCGGTGTGCAGCGGAGGTACCGGCGTGAGCATTGATCTAGCAAGTCTGTGAAAGTCATCGTCTCTCTGATCCCCCCCCCCACCCTCCTCCCCCGGGATCTCCCCGATATTGCAGTCCTTCCCGTCCTGTGTCACATCCTCTAATTCTTTTGCTGCATTTTTTCCTCTTTTTTGAGTGTGTGTGTAAAAATTGTATCTTGTCTGTCCTGCGTTCTCATAAGGGTATAAGTGATTCTATGACCTTGACATAACGTGAAATAACAATTCCTATCTAGATGTACATATTTATAACCACACTTAATATAAGCTTAGCTTGTTGTGTTGCCACAAATGTTTATATCGTATAATACATGCCACCCTGTATTTCATTAATAAAATCTTGTTTAAACCAAGTTAATCGCTCACACTCTAATCGTGAAAAAGTAGAGAAATTGACAAACCAGTATTGCGCAATGGGGCTTGCGCGTAACAGGAAAGCGAGCTTTTCGTTATTCTTTTTAACTCTCGGAGCTTGTTTTTACTCCAAACATTACATATCCATATGTTTTTGGAATCAGGAAACTATAAAGAATAAGATGAAATCATTTTTTGGATCGATAACTTCAGATTTTTGATGACCAAACTCGTTAATTTATTTTTTAACTTGCGAACTGTGAAGTAATTTGCCTTCCGGGAAACAGAAATTACTGATTCAAAGAATGATTTTTTTTATGGGTTTCTTGATAAGGCGTCGAAATATAGAGTCACACGTGAAAAAGTCAGAGGTACTTAGTTTCCAGACAGATCTCCCTGATTTCGTACAGCGTTCAAATTTCATCCTTGCAGGACATTCCTCTGTCCGGAGCAATGACAACTTAAAGGTGGCCATTTGAAACAGGCTAACATGCCACCAGCCTCTTTACAAGACGTTCCTCTAAGTTATAACAGAAAGGTCGCCATTTGAAACAGGTTAACATGCCACCAGCCTCTTTACAAGACGTTCCTCTAAGTTATAACATAAAGGCGGCCGTTTGAAACAGGCTAACATGCCAGCGGCCTCTTTACAAGATGGTCCTCTAAGTAATAACAGAAAGGTGGCCATTTGAAACAGGCTAACATGCCAGCAGCGTCTTTACAAGACAGTCCTCTAAGTTATAACGGATATGTGGCCGTTTGAAACAGGCTAACATGCCAACAACCTCTTTACAAGACGGTCCTCTTTTTACATTTAGTCAAGTTTTACATTTAGTTCTTTTTTTCTTTCTTTATTTGGTGTTTAACGTCGTTTTCAACCACGAAGGTTATATCGCGACGGGGAAAGGGGGGGGGGGGGGGGGGGGAGAGAGATGGGATACAGCCACTTGTTAATTGTTTCTTGTTCACAAAAGCACTAATAAAAAAATTGCTCCAGGGGCTTGCAACGTAGTACAATATATTACCTTACTGGGAGAATGCAAGTTTCCAGTACAAAGGACTTAACATTTCTTACATACTGTTTGACTAAAATCTTTACAAACATTGACTATATTCTATACAAGAAACACCTAACAAGGGTAAAAGGAGAAACAGAATCCGTTAGTCGCCTCTTACGACATGCTGGGGAGCATCGGGTAAATTCGTCCCCCTAACCCGCGGGTTTTTTTTTACATTTAGTCAAGTTTTGACTAAATGTTTTAACAAAGAGGGGGGAATCGAGACGAGGGTCGTGGTGTATTGGTGTATATGTGTGTGTGTGTGTGTGTGTGTGTGTGTGTGTGTGTGTGTGTGTGTGTAGAGCGATTCAGACTAAACTACTGGGCCGATCTTAATGAAATTTGACATGAGAGTTCCTGGGTATGATATCCCCGGACGTTTTTTTAATGTTTTCGATAAATACTTTTGATGACGTCATATCCGGCTTTTTGTAAAAGTTGAGGCGGCACTGTCACACCCTCATTTTTCAATTAAATTGATTGAAATTTTGGCAAAGCAATCTTCGACGAAGGCCAGGGTTTGGTATTGCATTTCAGCTTGGTGACTTAAAAACTAATGAGTGAGGTTGGTCATTAAAAATCGGAAACTTGTAATTAAAATTATTTTAAACGATTCAAAAACAATTTCATCTTATTCTTCGTCATTTTCTGATTCCAAAAACATATACATATGTTATATTTGGATTAAAAACAATCTCTGAAAATTAAAAATATAAAAATTATGATCAAAATTAAATTTCCGAAATCGATTTAAAAACAATTTCATCTTATTCCTTGTCGGTTCCTGATTCCAAAAACATATAGATATGATATTTTTGGATTAGAAACACGCTCAGAAAGTTAAAACGAAGAGAGGCACAGAAAAGCGTGCTATGCAGCACAGCGAAACCACTACCGCGCTAAACAGGCTCGTCAGTTTCACTCCGTTTTGCACAAGCGTCGGACTACGGTCATTGTAAAAAAAAAATGCAGTGCGTTCAGTTTCATTCTGTGAGTTCCACAGCTTGACTAAATGTAGTAATTTCGCCTTACGCGACTTGTTTGAATATCCCTAGGGACGAAAGAGTGTGTAAGCTGTGTGGAAGTGGTGAGATAGGAGATGAATTCCACGTTTTGTTTAATTGTCAATATGAGAGTGTGTAAGCTGTGTGGAAGTGGTGAGATAGGAGATGAATTCCACTTTTTGTTTAATTGTCAATATGAGAGTGTGTAAGCTGTGTGGAAGTGGTGAGATAGGAGATGAATTCCACGTTTTGTTTAATTGTCAATATGAGAGTGTGTAAGCTGTGTGGAAGTGGTGAGATAGGAGATGAATTCCACTTTTTGTTTAATTGTCAATATGAGAGTGTGTAAGCTGTGTGGAAGTGGTGAGATAGGAGATGAA
>NW_027125891.1:10000-17500 GCF_037325665.1 Littorina saxatilis
CTTCAAACAGTACAGCCTTACTTACTGACTGCTGCCCACCACTTCAAACAGTACAGCCTTACTTACTGACTGCTGCCCACCACTTCAAACAGTACAGCCTTACTTACTGACTGCTGCCCACCACTTCAAACAGTACAGCCTTACTTACTGACTGCTGCCCGAACAAGAACACCAACGATGATAGAACAGAAATAAAGACGGAAACAGCAGCACTAGCAACCGATGGCTAAATAAAAAATGAAAAAAACCACCCAAAACCACTGCCAAAGAAAAGAAATGATCTGAAAAAATAAAGTTCAAACCTGGCTAAAACATTGTCATTTTTATATGCAAACGGGTGTTTCAAAGTTCTAATAGAATTGTGTGTCATAAGGAATGTCATAGTTATGTGTTTACCCGCAGACACACTTGTGCAACAGGCTTTGAATAGGGAAGTTTTTATATGAAATGTAGCAGTGTTAATCAATATTCTTCCGCCCCGTGATCGGGAGGTCGTGGGTTAGAACCCCGGCCGGGTCATAGCTAAGACTTCAAAATTGGCAATCTAGTGGCTGCTCCGCCTGGCGTCTGGCATTATGGGGTTAGTGCTAGGGCTGGTTGGTCCGGTGTCAGAATAATGTGACTGGGTGAGACATGAAGCCTGTGCTGCGATTTTGTCTTGTGTGTGGCGCACGTTATATGTCAAAGCAGCACCGCCCTGATATGGCCCTTCGTGGTCGGCTGGGCGTTAAGCAAACAAAAAAAACAAAACAAATCAATATTTTTTCAAGAAAAAATACTTCATTTGAAAAGTTGTAGTATGTACTGGTCCGCCTACCAGCAAGTGATTTACACACTGTTGAACCAAACTGCCCACCCACCCCGAGACCTTCCCCTGCAAAAAAAGCAGGAAAGAAAAAACAACAAAAAAACTCAAGTATAGTAAGACAGGTCACAAGTGAATGGCATACTACAAGTTCACATCACTGTTCATTGGTTCTATATATCGACGCCCATTTTAACCGCTTGCTTCCCTTTAGATCGCCGTCCTTCCGAACAAAATCATTTGTTTGTCATCGAGAATCGAGGATTCTGGGTAGGGAAATCCTTTCATGCAATGGCGTCAGCGCCTTTCGGCGATTGGTCAATGCATTTCGTAGCCAGACAACAACATAATGTCGGTCACGCTTGAAGTTATCACTACTTGAAATTGCTTTCCAAACTTATACGAAGTGAACGGGAGCATAGGGTCAGTTATTAACTTAACTTCCCTCGACCAGTGAGATAAAAGAGAACAGTACACAAATACGAACGGAGAGACTCGGAAACTCAAGTCGAGTCAATACTGATCGCCACGCTCGAAAACTCAAGTGTAATATTTGAAATTAAAATCTCCCTCGCCTACCGTGCGACAGAATAGCTCAGTTGGTAAAGCGCCCGATCGTGTTTACTAGCATTGGTGGTAACGGGTTCCATCCTCTTCGACTGCAATTATTTGTATTATTATTTAAAAAAAATTGTCTGAACTCGTAATTCTTGTATTTTAGTCATTTTCTTAAATCCAAACGTTATGGATGATGTAATGAATCAAAACAAGAAGAGCAAACGCTCGATCGAGTCACTTTCGCAGTTCTGAATATTATATGAGGCATCAGATGGACAGGAAGAAATTGCTATTCACAACACAATGAGTCACGTTCACATAAAATTTGAGCCCGGTCACTTTTATAGTTTCCGAGAAAAGCCCAACGTTAAGTTGTGTGTTGCCGAACAGAAAAGGCTAGTTATCTTCCTTGTTTTTCTGATAACGTTCGTAAAAGGCTACAGATGTAAATACTTTGATGTAAAGAATAATCCTACAAAGTTTCAATCACATCCAATGAACTTTGTCAAAGATATAAAATGTCTAATTTTTCCTTTGACGCTGACCTGTGACCTTGAAAAAGGTCAAAGGTCAACGAAACCATCGTTAAAGTGTAGAGGTCATTGGAGGTCACGACTAAACAAAATATGAGCCCGATCGCTTTGATAGTTTCCGAGAAAAGTCCAACGTTAAGGTGGTGTCTACCTAGGAACAAGTGTAAGGACAAATAATTTTGGATGATTAATGAGATGAGGATGATTATAATGATGACGGACAGACTAACACTGACCGATTACATAGAGTCACTTTTTCTCAAGTGACTCAATAATCAAAAAGTTGCATAAGTATTGGGTACTTCCAGCGGACGATTTCCCCAGCATTACCCATTCTATTTTTACATTTAGTCAAGTTTTGACTAAATGTTTTAACATCGAGGGGGAATCGAAACGAGGGTCGTGGTGTATGTGTGTGTGTGCGTGTGTGCGTGCGTGTGTGCGTGCGTGCGTGCGTGTAGAGCGATTCAGACCAAACTACTGGACCGATCTTTATGAAATTTGACATGAGAGTTCCTGGGTATGATATCCCCGAACGTTTTTTTCCTTTTTTTGATAAATGTCTTTGATGACGTCATATCCGGCTTTTCGTGAAAGTTGAGGCGGCACTGTCACGCTCTCATTTTTCAACCAAATTGGTTGAAATTTTGGTCAAGTAGTCTTCGACGAAGCCCGGACTTCGGTATTGCATTTCAGCTTGGTGGCTTAAAAATTAATCAATGACTTTGGTCATTAAAAATCTGAAAATTGTAAAAAAAATTATTTTTTTCTAAAACGATCCAAATTTACGTTCATCTTATTCTCCATCATTTGCTGATTCCAAAAACATATAAATATGTTATATTTGGATTAAAAACAAGCTCTGAAAATTAAATATATAAAAATTAATAATATTATCAAAATTAAATTTTCGAAATCAATTTAAAAACACTTTCATCTTATTCCTTGTCGGTTCCTGATTCCAAAAACATATAGATATGATATGTTTGGATTAAAAACACGCTCAGAAAGTTAAAACAAAGAGAAGTACAGAAAAGCGTGCTATCCTTCTCAGCGCAAGTACTACCCCGCTCTTCCTGTCAATTTCACTGCCTTTGCCGTGCGCGGTGGACTGACGATGCTACGAGTATACGGTCTTGCTGCGTTGCATTGCGTTCAGTTTCATTCTGTGAGTTCGACAGCTACTTGACTAAATGTTGTATTTTCGCCTTACGCGACTTGTTTTGTTTTGTTTGAGTAGTATCGGTTTTTGTGAATGTTGTCGTGTGGCGATTTGACGTACTGTTGTTCCTTTCTTTCGTTCCCTACCCCAATTATTTCCCTTGACCATGCGTGTATGTCTTCGTTCCGTGGTGTCGTGTATGTCTTTGTGCGTAGATGCTGCGTTTTAATTGGTTAATCCCTTAACGGATGCGTAGGCATTCACCCCCGACAGTGCGAGTTCGGTCAGTCTGACCGGTGATTTCGCTGTGGGTGGATCGGCCTGTGTGCTTTAATATGACGGCTTACTAGCGCCAAAACTAAAAATTAGTAATTAACCCGTGAAAGTTACTAATTTTCACGAGAAAATTACAATTCTGACGGGAAAATTACTAATTTTCACGTGTTAATTACTAATTTTCTAGTGTTAATAACTAATTTTCAAGTGTTAATGTCTAATTTTCAGTTTTGGCTCGCTTCCTGACGGCTTACTAGTGCCAAAACTAAAAATTAGTAATTTTCACGCGTTAATTACTAATTTTCTTGTACCTCGTGACTGTGGGGGCTCAATGCGCATGCGCGACTGTTTCACCTGCCAGAGCAAAACATCCTTCGATTCGAAACTTTTCTGGTCCATAGTTCTTTAATTAGATGTAAATTAACACTAAGAGCTGAGCGCATGTGTAGATAACCGTGACATACAACTGTCTGTCCGAAAACTTGTGAATAACGAATTCTATCGAAAGATATTTGTGAAAGTGTGTGAGTCTCGATGAAGAGATCCGTCTGCTAGTCGTCGGACCTTTTGCACATGTCCGACCGGCCGCCATTTTTCCTCTCTCGGTTCGAACATTTTCGGATCGATTGTCCTTCCCTAATACACTTTTAAGCAAATGTATGAGTGTGGTAGTGGAAACAAATATGAAGTACAGCTGTCTGCCTGACAACTTGTCGAATAAGGAATTATATTGAAAGATATCTGTGAAAGTGTGAGACCACAGCCGATCAAAAGTCCGTCTGCTACGAACAGCTTCGTTTCGAAAGTTTTCAGGGTCGATTATTCTTTTCTAAGATACCCAAAACAACGTTTAGGATAGCGCTATTGCAGAAAACAGTGACATGCATCTTCCCGTCGAATTACTTGCTCGATAAGGCCTTCTATTAAAAGATATTTTAGAAATAGTGTGAGAGGGATGTTTGCGGGCGTTGAAGCCTCTCAGTGCGGACTCTTAAAATCCGACTACTGTGACCGAAAACGAGGCAAAAATGAAAATTAGTAATTAACACTGTTAATTACTAATTTTCACGTGAAAACGATAACCCTAGGTTTTGGCACAAGTAAGCCGTCATACTTTAAGCCTTGAGACCGGTGTTCTATTTGAAACAGTTCTTTGTGCTGGTGTGACATCTTTTAAAATACAGATAGCCTGTGCTGGATTGTGAATATCATCTTTGACCTGTGGTTTAATAGCTGATTTACCATCAGCGAGGTGAGTGATTCAGACCGGCGATGTGTTGAACAGTCCCGCCGTAACTTCGTGTGTGTTTAGTTCTTCATTGAGGAGTGAACTGTAAGTAGATGCTGTTTCTTTTGTTTATATTGAATTTTGCTTGTCTATAATATGTTTTGATCGTATGAATGATGCTATGGTGTCAGGGGCGGATTAGGGGGGGGGGGGTTACAGGGGTTCCGGAACCACCCCCCCCCCCCGGCTGTCAAAAAAAAAAAAAAAAATTAATACTAACTTTAAAAGAAATAATGAGTGGCTGCTGACACCAGTTGATCATGTTTAAAATCAAGGATAAGCCACACATTGTTCATAAAATAGCTAAAACTCTTCAGCTTCTGGGGGGCAAAGCGAGACCTAGTCCCGCCTTGCCCCTGTACCCCACAAGGGGTCTACCCCTGGACCCCGGGTTGTAACCCCCCCCCCTCCCCTCTGGCTTAACTGCTCCGCCCCTGGGTGTGCACGTATGTGTGTAGCTATTTTATCCTAGTGGCGTTATAGCGTCAGTGTCGTTGTTTCGCCGTTGAGACCCAGTTTTCCCGCGCTAGCCTAGTTCTTTGTTTTGTAATAGCGTGTCCTGTGTTGCGGGCGCGTCACATCCTGTGTGACGTCATAGATAGCGTAGCGCCCCCTGTAGTAACTTGTGAAGTTATTGGTCCTTGTCAGTGTGTCACGCTCCGATGGTTTAAGACCGTAAGGCGTGAAGCGTATCCTCAGTTACCTATTGTGTAGGGAGTTAGTCCCGTCTCTCCCATTATTTCTGGTGTACGTTAAATAAAAGTCACGTTATCGCAACCTCTGTGTGCCTCGTTTGCAGGGTGGTATTACGCTTGCCGGCGGTCTCGAGTTCAAGTCCCGTAAATGGTAAGACTTTTGTAAAACTTTTTACCTCTTAATTTTTCAACTTTTTTTTCTTCTTTTCTGAATTCTATATTCTTTTATTTTATTCTTTTTGATTTATTCCTAATGTTTTGAGTCGTGTTTTGAAAATCGAATATAGTACGTAAGTGCCCTTGAACAGCTTTCCCAGAATCGCACCTATTTTCCCCCTTCCACTCCACCCTATGACATGAAAAATAATGCCCTATGAATAACACCGCGACTACATGTAATGGTGAGATCAAGAAAACATACAAAACACAAATACGAACGAGGAAACCGACGAGTCGACACATTCTATTTTTTAGTACAGGATATCCCCAAGAAAAGGTCAAAGGACATATGTATCCCCGCGGGTACATGACATAAGCTCGAACGACAAAAGCTCGAACGACAAAATCTCGAACGATAAATGCTCGAATGAACAAATGCTCGACGCGACAAAAGCTCGACGCGACATAAGCTCGAACGACAAAAGCTCGACACGACAAAAGCTCGACGCGACATATGCTCGAATGGACAAATGCTCGACGCGACAAAAGCTCGATGCGATAAAAGCTCGAATGGACATTTTTCGTCTCATCCGAAAGACTAGCACTTGAACCCACCACCTAGGTTAGGAAAGGGGGGCGAAAATTGCTAACGCCCTGACCCAGGGTTGAACTCGCAACCTCTCGCTTCCGAGCGCAAGTGCGTTACCACTCGGCCACCCAGACACACATGCATCGGGAGACAAACCTCGCTCTCGTTAAACCATTGTCATTACTTGACTGAATGTAAATAGAAGAAAAAGTTGCGAGTTGGACTGGCTTTGTACGTGACGATAGCAGACACCCCCGAGAGTCTGATGAACACTGACATACTGTTTATTTGAAATGTCAAGAACCAATCCAAAAACAAAGAGATTGCCAACTGAAATGTCAAGGATGTCTCTGGGTTCTCTGATGACTTGCCAGTAACCAGGAACAGATCGAAGGTTATCAGACACTCCTCACCAAGATGGAAACACGAAAAGGTGAATGAAGTTGTACAACAAAGCTACCCTCACCCCGGTGTCTCCCCGCCTTGTGTCTCCCCGCCTTGTGTCCGCCCAAACAGCCAATTATCCCCCTGAAAGGGGAGGGGATACAGAGAGAGAGAGAGAGAGAGAGAGAGAGAGAGAGAGAGAGAGAGAGAGTGAGAGAGAGAGAGAGAGAGAGAGAGAGAGAGGGAGAGGGAGAGAGAGAGAGAGAGATAATTGAATTGAATTGAATTGAACTTTATTTAACAAGGATTAAGATTTAAGGCTACGCCTTTTCTTACAATCTGTCCTTGGGACGCATAGACACACAATGATATAATTAAAACATTACAAATTAAAAATTTAAAAAGTTAACCAACAAAAGGAGGCCGGAAAACTTCAGCACGTGATGATAAAGATGATGATGATGATGATGATGATGATGATGATGATGATGATGAAGATGAGGCATGAAGAGCATACATATGTGGTTATTCATAAAATCAAATGCATACTATGCAGGTAATTATAAATACAAGCTGGTAGCAATCGAACATGTAGCAATAATACAACAAAAATATGTTCAGAATATACAATGCACAGCACATCTTTGACGTAATACTAAGTGTGGTAAATCAAAACGCGTTTAAACTACTCAGACATTAAGTGGTTTTTAACGCATTTTTTAAAGCTTTTTAATGAATTTAAGTGCTTAAAGGATGATGGAAGTGAATTCCAAACTGAAGTACCCGAAAAAGCAAGACTGGTCTTATACAGGTCAATTCGTGGAATTGGTGGGATCAAGTTAACCGACCCATATCTGTGGGTAGCTTTATTAAATAATGATGTAATGTAAATCGCCACTTTACCGTAATACAATTTATGCATGAAAATGGCTTTGTTTAACTTGAGATGCTTTAAATGAAGCATTTTTAATTTTATATTTGTTGAGGCATTATCCTTTACGATGAGTTTGGCCGAGCGACGATAGAGAGAGTCTAACTTTTTCAAGTGGAC
>NW_027125892.1:0-35000 GCF_037325665.1 Littorina saxatilis
TTTCTGTCGGCAACACACAACTTAACGTTGGGCTTTTCTCGGAAACTATAAAAGTGACCGGGCTCAAATTTTATGTGAACGTGACTCATTGTGTTGTGAATAGCAATTTCTTCCTGTCCATCTGATGCCTCATATAATATTCAGAACTGCGAAAGTGACTCGATCGAGCGTTTGCTCTTCTTGTCTAAACATGTTTTGCTTTCTCGGTTTCATTCTGTGTGTTGAGTCTGCAGTTTGACAATATATAGGGGGGGGGGGGGGGGATGGATAAAAGAGATATTTTCTGTCATCAGTCAGACTGTTTCAGTGTCAACCAGTGTCAAGTGCTTTGTGTGGTTACTCCTATTGCAACTGTGACTCATTAATGTAAATTGGTTGATTTATTAGTGATTTTACACAGAGAGCTTACATACAAAGTTTCGTACCCATGCAGTTAAAGGGGACCTCCAGTCAAAATTGTTGCCTAGTTCTTCTGCTTATCGGAATCCTCACCTTTCTAAATGTCTGTTACCAAATTTTTGCTGCACATACTGACATAGATACCGACTTTCGTTGGAGCGAATACAATGGCTTGAAAATCACATAAATTATGTTGAGAGGCTCACAAGTGGCTTCCGTGACATGGTTTACCACACCACAGAGAGACCTGCGATGTCAATTTTAGCTGTCGTGTGAGTGCACCTGCACTTCAGTTGACGCCATAGGCGCTTGCTATAACAATATGATAATCAAATAATCACTGTTAATGGTAAAATGTATGTTCTTTGGTAAATAAATTGTATTTTAGGGTCGCCCAGAATTTTGCCAAAACATCATTTTTCAGATACATACCTTTGTTATGGCTCATTTTATTCAGACATTATTCATCTTTCATGTGCTGCAATTGTATTTTGCATAAACAAATCATTGTTTGAGATAATAGCCTTTTAGTTGGGTGGGTGTGGTGCTGACAACACCCAAAATGGCGACCCAAAACAGTAAAAAAATAACATTCAGTCACTCTCCTTCTGTACCTAATAACAAGGATTACTCCCTTGAAAACCTGAAACAATGGGCACCTCCCTATCTGCCATTCAAAATGGCCGACTAGACCGTTTACTGTGTCGCGCATGCTGTGTTCATTTTACTTTCAAGATACATTGTGTGTAGGTGTGTTGAGTGTATTTTAGGGTATTGCAGTTTGTTTTGGTAAAGACTATGCCCGGGGATAAAAAGTATGGGCCTTCAAAGCCCAAGAAACGCAAATTTTGTGGAAATAAGCACATGAAGAAGCAGACGAATCAAAACAGCGAAAGTATAGCATCGAGTGACGAAACTGTAAGTGCTGAAAGTTCAAGTTTTGGTACAACTACAAGTGAATCAGCAGATTGTACCACTCGATCGGAACTAGAACCCTGCCTTGTACAAACTGATCTTTGATTGTAGTAGTGAGGAGTCTGGTAATGAGGAAGAAGATAAATCAGACAGTGAGTGGGAAGAGAGTGAGGAAACTGATGATGCAAATTTGACTGTGGAATCTCCAGCAGGGAACAGAATAGTTGACATCAAAATTCTAGGTGACAACATTTCAGCAAATTTAGTGTGTATAGCTTTTGCTTTCATGCTGTGCAACTGTATAAAGTAGAAAGGGTCTAGCAAGCACCTTTGCTTTCCATTGTGTCAATCAACACTGTGATAGGCAGCAAACTTTCTCTTCTTCCCCCCAGGTTCCTGTTGGCAATTCTGTTGTCAACACCGTAAATCGAAGAGCGGTGTTTGTTATGAGATGTGTAGGAGCTGACGTATCTGAACTAGAAACATTCCAGTTACACCGCACACTGACCGTTTGGTATAGCTGAGTTTGTTCGAAGATAAGAGGGTACAAGCTGCTTCGGAATTTTTCTTGTTACTCGGGGTTTCTCCAACCACCCCCCCCCCCCCACCCCCTTTCTGTGTTTTATTCTCACACAGTGTGTGCCATTCGTTCGTGCTTTCTCTCTCTCTCTCTCTCTCTCTCTCTCTCTCTCTCTCTCTCTCTCTCTCTCTCTTTCTCTCTCTCCTCTCTCTCCCCCCCCCCCCCCCCCCCCCCCCCATTTGCATGCATGTGCCTTGTGTTCTATCCAAGTTTGTGTGCTATTGTGTTCGTCACTACTTTATATAAAACTCGAACACATTTCGTGTCGAAAAACTACTGCTTTCTGGCATAATTTTTGATTTTTCTTTCTGAAGTGACGAGCTCATTCTCCCCAAACATACTGAACAAGGCGGAGCTTGGCTCCTTTTATACCAGGAGTCGCCTCTTTAAAACATGAAACCTGGCGTTTTTCAGTGCAGTGGATTTTGGTGCAGTTAAGTAGAGTTATACGGAGGTGTAGCTAGAAAATTTGATGGTCGGACAAATCGTCCTGATCAACAAAACTTTTTCCGGTCATTTGACCGTTTCCATATATTTTACGGACATTTAATGTTACAAAAACTCTCTCTTTCTCTCTCTTATCAAATGAGAAAGCACACAAACACAGCTAACCTTCAATCAGCTTCTGACTAGTAATGAACTGACAATAAAAATAAGAACAAACCAATATGGTGACACTACATAATTGTTTTGGAGAAAACAAAATGTTAATTGAAGGTTGTCCTACTTCCTGGGACTGTAGGTTGAGCTGTTGCATTGATAACTGAGGCAGACTAAGACAGACTGATGCTGTGTTCCAACTGAAGAACCTCTTTCTTGCTTGTTTTTTTGGGTTGATTCTTCTCCCAAACCCGATACCGATGGTTGCGATGCTGACGCCAACAGATCGGTGGCCTCGTATTGCTCACTTCCCTGTTCATCTACCAAAACCCTACCCCTACTCCCAAAACATTCCAGAGTTCTTTGATGTTTCTTTTTTTAATCAGGGATTCAATGGAGGCCATGTTTACATAATCTCAATTGGACCATGAGGACGAATACGAGTGATCGTTTTCTATATATATATATATATGTTAGCTTGTAAGTTTATTTGCCATCTTGTTTAATAAACGGTTTTAGGTCTGACCGATTTTATAGCAAACTGAGCGGTCATGGACCGGCTTATCATGTAAATGGACGGACATTTGACTGGATTACAATTTTTCGGACAATTAGGAAAAATTCCGGTCTAGGACCGATATCTGACACCAAACCACACCCCTGGTTATAGCTTCTTCTTCTTCTTCAGCGTTCCTAGATCAGGCCTCAGATTTTCAGTCTAATATGGGTTATGAAATTTGTGGTCAGCAATTTGGCGCACCATAAGGACAGAACAGAGGGATGTTCAGAAATATCAGGGATGGGAATTGACCCGCAAATCACCCATAAGCCCCCCCCCCCCCCCCAAAAAAAAAAAAGTTGTATGTTTCTGGTCACCTGACCCTACCTATTTTCCCTGCCGACTCGACTTTGTTTGCATTTAAAACAAAACAAGAAAAAAATGGTTTTTCGAAGGAAAAAAAATCCTGTTTTTTGACAAAATAAGTTGAAAAGATGTTTTAAAAAAAGATTCCCGACCTACCTACCCTATATTTTTTAGTCACGTTACCAGAAACATACACTTTGGGGGGGGGGGGGGGGATCATAAAGGTGAATTTCCGCCTTTTTCACTTTTTCCAATTCCCATCCTAAATAATGTGTAAAATTTTCTTCTTTCCTTTTGCTCTACCAGGACAAACAGTCGAATGTGAACAAGACGGTAGTGATGCTGATGCTGAATCACCTTGTGAAGAAGACGAGGGTCCGCAGCCACCGATACAAACAAAGAAAGGCGAGTGATGTCATCTCGGCATATTGTTTGGAAACCAAGTGGATACCTGGTGTTTTTCAGTCGATTTTGCTGCACACCTTCATTGCTATTTGACTTTGATCTGAAATATGATGTAGAATCACTGCTAGTCTCAGCCCATGAATCCACATGTTCTGTACATAGTTTTAACGATCAACATATATGGCCAAGAGTCTGATTTGGCGTCAAACCAAGTGGACAGGGGTCCTGTTTTGCCCACATCAGAGCTCCCTGTAGGATTCAAAACAAAGAGTCATGATGACCCCCTGTCCAAAAATCTGGAAGTCATTTTGGAATTTTAGGGAGTCATATTTTATCTAGGATTTTTCTCAAAGTTTAACGTGTGTAAACTAGCGACTGAAGGCAGGGAAAACTTGGCTTGCAAAGTTAGTTATTTCGCTACACAGTAGTAGTGAACGTCACGCGATTTTGCTAGCGTTGTATACTTGTGACTTTGCATTCGGAAACGCACCTCAGTGGTGACGTTCGGAAATAGTGTCTGCTGTGCACGGAAGCTTCTTCACAGGGGTCAAAACCTGCGCAGTTGACGCAGTGAGTGAAAATCTCGGCGTGATTTCAGTGCGTCAATTACGCAGAATCATGCGTTATCGGCAGTTGTAAAAAAACAAAAGTGGGTAAAGTACCGTATGTCTTGTGCACTTGTGTGTTAATTTGTATGATACTTGGGAATTGTTGCTATGCTGTTGGATGCAGGGGTGCTAGTTGTCTGATTCAAAACGGATTTCTGATTTGGGATGTTTGCTTAAAAATAATTTCCGATTTGATCAGGTCCGATTCAGGAATTAACTCTAAAGATTTCGATTTCTCATTACCGAGAAAGTATAGCTGGCGATGTCGTCTGCTAGACATCCCACGAAAGACGCGGCAAGCGTTACTCCACTCCACTGCCACTGAAATGTGGCGCTTTCAACAGCGTCATCACCCTGGGGCCACGAATCGGATCATAGATTGCACCCCCACCCACCCCGCTCATCAATTTTTTTTGGCGTCAATTTCCTATAGCTTTCTTGTGTGTTTTCATGCTTGACTATTTAGTCTTCCGATTTAGGTGCGCCAAAAAAATAATATCTTGTGGATTTCAGATTTGGAAGGTCTTAGTCACCAGCACCCCTGTGGATGAAATGCTGCTGCTAAAACAATTTGTTGATTTTTTTTCTCAGGATTTCCTACTGAGTGTGAATCTATCGAGTCTGACCAATCAAACCATTCAGCATCTGAGAGCAGTGTGAGTGTAGAAACTAAAATATATATGTCGTGCCCATATCACATTACCTGCTATTCAGACTTGGTCGTGTGACACGTTTTCTTCCACACGAGATTACGTTGATTGTCTAACGAAGCCGTCAGGCTGAGTTAGACATCAGCTAATCGAGTGTGGAAGAAAACTCTGTCACACGACCAAGTCGGAATAGCATTTATGTCACAGCTTCAACAGAGGAGAGAACAAACACGTTTTGCGTACTCAAGCTTGACAAACCTAAACACAGGAGCAGCCATTGTGGAGAGATCTACTTTTTGACGGAAGTGAACGAACAACTATGAATGACGTCTCGGTATATGTGAACGACGTCACAGTCATCGTCACAGTCTGTATCTTTTGAAGCATCGCATTCTTCGTGACGTCTTTCTGTGTCTGCATCCGCGAAATGTTGTTCTTTTCGGGGTCTTTGTCATCTATGTTCAGAACTCTGTCCTTCCAGTTTCAGACTAACAGGCCTCCTGAGCGAGCCACTTTCCAAGGGCAGCTAAATTCGCGTATGGGAACAGTACTGTCGTCTGGGATGCCGTTCTCAGTATTCTCAGCGTTGAAGAATTTGTAAAGAGAAGAAACGATAACAGCAGGAGAAATAAAAGTTGTGTGTGCATTTTGGGGCTTTTGGGGGGACGATTTCGAGTTTGAATCCGTTCTTGCACATGTTCCAAAGCATGTAACAATCTTGCACACGTTTGCTTTAGTAGTGGCAGAGAAGGAAAGTGTGTGACATACTTGCCTATTACGCGTAATGGGATATGGTGTGATATGGGCACTACATAAACACTGATAAGATAATGCAATGGTCAATCCAAACGTTGGTTTTACTCAAAGCATCGCTTATTTGTGCATAGAATAAAATAGACAATACCCGCGCTGTGAGGGGAATGTGAAAATGGGTGCATCTGTGTGCGTGGAATCGTATGGGGTTGATTGTTTTGTTTTGATTTTTGAGTCACTTGAGAAAAAGTGACTCTATGTAATCGGTCAGTGTTAGTCTGTCCGGCCGGCCGTCCGGCCGTCCGGCCGGCCGTCCGTAGACACCACCTTAACGTTGGACTTTTCTCGGAAACTATCAAAGCGATCGGGCTCATATTTTGTTTAGTCGTGACCTCCAATGACCTCTACACTTTAACGATGGTTTCGTTGACCTTTGACCTTTTTCAAGGTCACAGGTCAGCGTCAAAGGAAAAATTAGACATTTTATATCTTTGACAAAGTTCATCGGATGTGATTGAAACTTTGTAGGATTATTCTTTACATCAAAGTATTTACATCTGTAGCCTTTTACGAACGTTATCAGAAAAAACAAGGGAGATAACTAGCCTTTTCTGTTCGGCAACACACAACTTAACGTTGGGCTTTTCTCGGAAACTATAAAAGTGACCGGGCTCAAATTTTATGTGAACGTGACTCATTGTGTTGTGAATAGCAATTTCTTCCTGTCCATCTGATGCCTCATATAATATTCAGAACTGCGAAAGTGACTCGATCGAGCGTTTGCTCTTCTTGTTTCATTGGAATACGGAGAGGAGATCAATGGGGATTTGAAATCCGAACCTGAATATGTAGTTTTGTAACTGTTATATCCCCGAAATCAATAATATACAACTGTTGATTAAAGGGCCAGTCCAGAGCAATTTTTGCCATGTTTATTTTTAGCCGATCTGAATCCCAACCTTCCTTCCTAACTATATTCCACCCAAGTTTTAATCTCCAGGAAGCTAGCATTCCACCACTACTGCACTAGAAAGAAAACCCAGTATTCACGCCCATATGTACTAAATACGCCACTTCTTGGCCAAACAGCACATGTTCATAACTTGTGTAGTTCACAGAATGATCGTATAGTAACAGCGAACCCCCTACTGGCACTGAAACTGCATTGGTGAGCACTCTGTATGCTATGCAGTCGGGGAGACCATCACATATTTAGAAACTGGCGTTCTACCCCCAACAGTAGACCAAACAGCTTGTGCACAACCACACTATCAACCCAAGAAAAATGCACACTTCTAAGTAAATAACTAAGCCCGTATTTCAAATTTTAGGCAATGGGTAGCTATCGTACAGATAATGAAAGCGGTGTCATTCATACCCTCCGCGACAATCACAGCTCAACGCACAGCACGTTCCATCGACCGGCCCATCAGTATTCTATAATAGCGACTGGCCCAGCACTGAGAGAGAGGCTCTCTCTGTATACCAAACCAATCCCCAAAGCTAACGCCTGCCTTGCCTGTGGTCGAGCCGACGGTCAGGCGAATTTCGATTTAAAAGTTTAAAGGTCACTTCCGACGTACACGATCGGAAGATTGTTGGATCGTACAGCGCTTATAAATACTTTTGAGACATAACAAAAATGGTCGCAGACATTTTCCAACGTGAGGATTCCAATAAGCCAATAAAAAGATGTACCTTTAGGTATAGATTTATCTGGCAGGATAAATATTGGTTTAGACATAAATGTTTATCATATTTTTCGTGCTAGCAATTATGGCATCATATTAGGATAATGCATATGTAATACCCACAGGGTAAGTATTGAAAGAAACCAAAATTATAATACATTTGTGGGATTTTCATGCCGGTTTGTATTTAAATTGTTTGACAGGATGCCTCATACCGACCAGACACGGAAAACTCTGACGCAGACTCTGTATCTACCGTGTACTCAATTTTGCCACTTGTACAACCACCCCCTACAAAAGGAAAGGTGTCCTCTTCAAATGAAGGTATTTTTTTCAAAGACAAATAACATTGCCAGGTTTCACATGCATGGCAGGGCCAGACTACCGGGGGGGGGGTTATGGGGGTTGCGCAACCCCCCCCCCCCCCCCAGCCTAATCATGTACCTCACTTATTTAAAACATTTTTTATTATTGTTTATTTTATGCCGTTTCATGCAAGGAGCGACCATTTTCCTATCTCAGAATATAACCTACCCATCAGCTTCAGGGGGCTTTGCCCCCTCACCCCCGCCAAGGGGATGTTCCCCCTAGCCACCACTGGCAAACCCCCCCCCCCCCCACTCCTCTTAGCCTAGTCCGGCCCTGCATGATACAGTATGACTTTTTTGTGTATAAATAATCTGTTTGTACTGTGCCTGTGTTGAGCGGAAAATTGTTGCCCTGCTTTAGCTCATGTCAACAATTGGACTGACCAGAATTGATTTTGGATTACTGAATAGAAGTGATATCCGATCGGATATCCGACTGTGATATATTTCTTGTAGTACCAGTTCCAGGACCGAATACCAAGTGCATAAATAGCGTAATTTGCGTAAGTGACGGCTCGTGATTGCTATCAATTTTCTCAAAGATGGGGCTTGGCTATCCTATGTTATCCCACGGCAGTGGGGCGGGGATGTAGCTCAGTCGGTAGCGCGCTGGATTTGTATCCAGTTGGCCGCTGTCAGCGTGAGTTCGTCCCCACGTTCGGCGAGAGATTTATTTCTCAGAGTCAACTTTGTGTGCAGACTCTCCTCGGTGTCCGAACACCCCCGTGTGTACACGCAAGCACAAGACCATGTGCGCACGAAAAAGATCCTGTAATCCATGTCAGAGTTCGGTGGGTTATAGAAACACGAAAATACCCAGCATGCTTCCTCCGAAAGCGGCGTATGGCTGCCTAAATGGCGGGGTAAAAACGGTCATACACGTAAATAAAAAGCCGGGGGAGTTTCAGCCCATGAACGAACAAACAAACAAACAAACATCCCACGGCAGTTTACTGATAGCTCAAACTGTCTGTATGTGTTTCTTATTTTCATTATTGACTTTTTAATTTTAAATGTTAGGGAATAAATGGAGAAAATCTATGCAGCAGGTGGTGGTATATTGCCCGCACACTCGGACAATGCTTGTTTTCTTCTTCTTCTAGTCAGTCAGATAGCCAGACAATCAGTTGCTCATTTATATGCACCCATCTTGAAAATAAAACCATAACGGTTTTTAAAAAAGAATAACACACACTATGCATGAATAAATACCAACAGCCTTCAAAGTTCAACCGACAGCCTTATTCTGTGACAAAGTCAGCATAATTATGTTCATTGTTGCGGCAAATTGTCGTCTAGGCGACATTTTGCTGCTCTACATAGTACATGCCTGGCTGGGTTTGAGTCCACTGGTTAGCCCGGTGTCAGAATAATGTGACTGGGTGAGATGAAGCCTGTGCTGCGACATCTGTCTTGTGTGTGGCGCACATTAAATGTCAAAGCAGCACTGCCCTGAGATAACCGAAGGGTGGACTGGGCGGTGAGCAAACAAAGTTAAGTTAAGGGTTTGAGTCCCTTCGAAAGTAGGGTGGATGATGTTTCAGTCTATCCAGGGTCGACTTATGTAAGACTCTTCGTGCCTATTCTCGACGTGTGCATCATATATATGCATGTGAAAAAGATCCTGCTTCACGGTACGATTAGACTGGTCAAAGCAGATACCCAGCATGCACATACATATTGGCATAATCTTTCGAAGGGACTCGGATCCCTTCTATATCTTTTTTTTACATCAATGTTGTGTTCTGTTCAACAGTCGGTGGGAAAGGAGCAACTTCTACTTGAACAGTCAGTGGGAAAGGAGCAACTTCTACTCCAACAGTCGATGGGAAAGGAGCAACTTCTACTTTAACAGTCGGTGAAAAAGGACCAACTTATACTTCAACAGTTGGTGGGAAAGGATCGAGCAACTTCCACTTCAACAGTCGGTGAAAAAGGAGCAACTTCAACAGTCGGTGAAAAAGGAGCAACTTCTACTTCAACAGCCGGTGAAAAAGGAGCAACTTCTACTTCAACAGTCAGTGAAAAAGGAGCAACTTCTACTTCAACAGTCAGTGAAAAAGGAGCAACTTCTACTTCGAAGTGAACTTCTTCAGGGAAATCTGTGTTTACTGTGGAGATTTTGACAGCCATCTGAGAAGACATTTACTACGTAAACATTCTGATGAAGAAGCAGTTGCTCCCATGGGGTCGCCTTCACGCGGCGGGAGTGTTTCCACTAAGCTACCCCACCCCTTTACTTCTCTTCTTTTGTCTTATTTCTGCCTTACCAGTCCTTTCACCTATATTTCCTTCCAAGAAAACTCTCCCTACTATTCCCTGCAGATTTCCGATTCCTTTCTTGTTGTCTTATTTCTACCTGACTGGATCCATCACCTTTATTTCACTTACCAAAAGTCTTCTTTTCCACATCCTTATTTCTTTGCCCCCCGCATGTCGTAAGAGGCGACTAACGGATTCTGTTTCTCCTTTTACCCTTGTTAAGTGTTTCTTGTATAGAATATAGTCAATGTTTGTAAAGATTTTAGTCAAGCAGTAAATAAGAAATGTTAAGTCCTTTGTACTGGAAACTTGCATTCTCCTAGTAAGGTCATATATTGTACTACGTTGCAAGCCCCTGGAGCAATTTTTTGATTAGTGCTTTTGTGAACAAGAAACAACAAGTGGCTCTATCCCATCTCCCCCCTTTCCCCTATCCCATCTCCCCCCTTTCCCCGTCGCGATATAACCTTGAATGGTTGAAAACGACATTAAACACCAAATAAAGAAAAAAAGAAGCAGTTCAAGCTGCATTAAAACTTCCCTGTGGACAAGAACGGGATAGTGCTTTTGCAGCTATTCGCAAAGACGGAATTTTGGACACAAATCGGACGCTGCCAAAAGAAGGCAAGTTCATATGTGAGCGCAACCAGGGAGTTGAAAAACGTGTGATGTGTGGAGGGTGTCATGGTTTTTTTCAGTAAGAAGGGCTCAGGACTCTAGTCAGACTGGTGCTCAGCCCTCTTCTGCTCAGGACTCTAGTCAGACTGGTACCCCCCGCGGGTTAGGGGGAGTCCCATATTGGTTGGGACCAGAAAGAATTTACCCGATGCTACCCAGCATGTCGTAAGAGGCGACTAACGGTTCTGTTTCTTCTCTTCTTTTGTCTTATTTCTGCCTTACCAGTCCTTTCACCTATATTTCCTTCCAAGGAAACTCTCCCTACTATTCCCTGCAGTTTTCCAATTCTTTTCTTGTTGTCTTATTTCTACCTGACTGGATCCATCACCTTTATTTCACTTACCAAAAGTCTTCTTTTCCACATCCTTATTTCTCTGCACCCCGCATGTCGTATGAGGCGACTAACGGATTCTGTTTCTCCTTTAACCCTTGTTAAGTGGTTCTTGTATAGAATATAGTCAATGTTTGTAAAGATTTTAGTCAAGCAGTATGTAAGAAATGTTTAGTCCTTTGTACTGGAAACTTGCATTCTCCCAGTAAGGTCATATATTGTACTACGTTGCAAGCCCCTGGAGCAATTTTTTGATTAGTGCTTTTGTGAACAAGAAACACTTAACAAGTGGCTCTATCCCATCTCCCCCCTTTCCCCTATTCCATCTCCCCCTTTCCCTCGTCGCGATATAACCTTCGTGGTTGAAAACGACATTAAACACCAAATAAAGAAAGAAAGTCAGACTGTTGCTCAGGACTCTAGTCAGACTGTTGCTCAGGACTCTAGTCAGACTGGTGCTCAGGACTCTAGTCAGACTGTTGCTCAGGACTCTAGTCAGACTGGTGCTCAGGACTCTAGTCAGACTGGTGCTCAGGACTCTAGTCAGACTGGTGCTCAGGACTCTTCTGCTCAGGACTCTAGTCAGACTAGTGCTCAGCCCTCTTCTGCTCAGGACTCTAGTCAGACTGTTGCTCAGGACTCTAGTCAGACTGGTGCTCAGCCCTCTTCTGCTCAGGGTTCATTGAAAAAGAAAAGAGACTATGTTGTTTGGACATCTGCTGACACTGAATCAGTTTCCTCTTATTTTCAAGTCTTTTTTTACTGCTAAAGGGACAGGCACAAAGGGTAAATTGCCAGGTAAAGATTGTGTACTGAACTTTTTACAATTGCACACTATTTTTTCTGGAAGACATTTCTCCAAAGACAAATTGGTGAAGTTGGTTAAAACCAAAGTGTTCAATGAGCGAACAACACTCAGAAAAACCAGGGCTCAATGTTTGAAACCTTTTGAAGAATTTTCATTGGCCATATATCCAGAAGCTCGCATTCATTTCATGGATAAGTGAATGGGACAAACGTCCGGACCAATGGTCAAGTTTGTGAGGATATGATATTATGAGTATATAGTCACAAATATGTACAAGTTTGTGTATAATTATATGTGTACCGTATTTGACGGATTACAAGACGCACCGTTTTATAAGCCGCACCCCCGACTTTTAACAAAAAAATTGGGACGAGCCACGTATAGGCCACGTCACTATATTAGCCGCCGTCGAAAAAAAAATAATCAGATCGTGTCAATCAATCAAAACAACCAGGCAAACAAAAATTACAGTATTTGGCAAAATCGGCTCGGAGAATAAACAAGTGAAACAAAGAAGAAAAGTGAAAAAGTTTGAAGAAAAATATCACACACACAATTTGTAACCAACACACACATGTAGTCCCGCCCGGAATAAGCTTTTTTGGGATGATTTACAACTTTTGCGCACATTTCGAGCGGACGAAAACACAACATGGCGGCTCTCGCTCCTCCAACTATCGCAAGACACAAAAAAACGAAATCTCGCGCACGCGCGAGATCCTGATACATCCAATGTTTCTCTGTACGGTATCTTGTCACGACGACTTGTTGACAAACGAAGATTCGCGAAAGAAAGAGAAAAGGGCCGAGTCTTGAGTAGAGAGCTAATAAAGTACCGGTAATCGCTAATCGAGCGAAATGAAAATCCGCGGCGACTTCCATTAGGTGAATGCTATTCAAGTTTAGGTAACGTTTTAGCCGCATCTTTTTATAAGCCGCAATGCGATTTTTTTTGAAAAAAAGTCGCGTCTTGTAGTCCGTCAAATACGGTATATATGTACAGTCGCAAGAATGTACAAGTTTGTAAGGATATGACTATTACAGTATAGGTGTGTATGGGCACAAGTATACATACAAGTTTGTAAGGATATATTACCGTAAAATCCCTAGCATAAGCCCACCATCTAGCAAACGCCCACCCCCCACTTTGGGCCAAAAGTTGTGCACAGGGGTAACTACCTAGCAAACGCCCACCCTGCTTTTTTCAAAGAGACTATAGGCTCACTTTCACTAGGATTTGTGCAGCCTGTTCTAAAAGTCATCTTTTTCCCCTTCTTTACCTTTTCGTGTTTCTTTCCTTTTTTCTTATTCTTTGTCCCCTCTCCTCACTCCCACCCATCGTTCATGTTTTTTTGAGTTTCTCTTCTCTTTTTTTTCCTAAGTTTGTGGGTTTTTCTTTCTCAGAAAGATTGGGCCTTTTGAAGACAAAATCCAAGTTCAGTTAACGTTTCATTTCCAAAGACGATCGTGTAATTTCTTCCTTGTACAGAAAGAAAGGGCTTCATTGGTGTTGACATTTCGACATTTCATCAAGTTTCTTTTTCCCGGAATTGTGTTGTTATTGTTTGTCCTTGCAAAGGTCTGGTGATTTTCTTTTTACTTTATAAATTTATATAAATGACTATGCTTGGGTTGTTTTCAGAAGAGCCAGTCCTTCTCTCTCTCTCTCTCTCTCTCTCTCTCTCTCTCTCTCTCTCTCTCTCTCTCTCTCTCTCTCTCTCTCTCTCTCTCTCTCTCTCTCTCTCTCTCTCTCTCTCTCGGTTGGCCTTCTTTGCCTCAAAGTAATTTTTCTTTCTTTTTTCCTTCACTTCTACTCACACGACCTAACTTACATGCTTTCGGGGTTTGTATTCACTCAATTACACGATTGAGCACAAAACTTACTTTGTGCAAAGGGGTCTATCCCTAGCAAACGCCCACCCCCCAATTTTGCCCTAAATCTGTGCACAGGGGGGGTGGGCCTATTCTAGGGATTTTACGGTATGTGTGTGTGTGTTAGACTGTGAAGGAGACATCACATTTTTCAGTGCGTGTGATATTCAGTTGTCCGTAGGCTTTGGTCGCAAGCACAACAGTCTGACTGCTACTGAATTTTCCTGGCTGGTTACCCCTAGTGTGTGTTGTTTACGGTATATGCAGTTCACGTCTCAGCTACTCAAAGTGAACATTGGTTTAAGTAATGGTTAAAATTACGCACACAGAGCCATTCTATGTTAAATCAAGTTATCAAATATCAACGAATCAAATCAGAGAGAGGTTGAGAGACTAAGTCAAAGAAAGGGACTGTGACTGTGAGACAGTAATTAGTCAAGGGACAGAGTAAAGCGAGGGACCGGACGGTTCTCATGCTCGCAGACATTCACGAACAAGGATACAGAACATTTGCGATTGTATGCCTTTTAATTCTATGAATATTTTCTGCAATTGCACATACCTGTCAAGTACTTTTGGCCTCTGACCATAGTAAATGGCATAAGAAACCATAGTTGGGGATCAATGCGTGGATCAGGATGTGGTTAAACACACAAATTCAACTTCTCATGCATACACACTAAACCAATCAGATTGTTTTTCGCAAACTAAAAGTAAAACACATAAATTCCTTTCTGCACAAACTGCTCTTTATTTACCACTACATGTAATACATTTACACTGCACTCTTGTTCGTTCATTTTTGTTGTCACTTGTCACTTGTGTTCTTAGTTGTATTCATCTGTGCAAATGCTCCCATGGGGTCGCCTTCACGCGGCGGGAGTGTTTTTACCAAGCTACCCCACCCCTTTACTTCTCTTCTTTTGTCTTATTTCTGCCTTACCAGTCCTTTCACCTATATTTCCTTCCAAGAACACACTATTCCCTGCAGTTTTCCAATTCTTTTCTTGTTGTCTTATTTCTACCTGACTGGACCCATCACCTTTATTTCACTTACCAAAAGTCTTCTTTTCCACATCCTTATTTCTCTGCACCCCGCATGTCGTAAGAGGCGACTAACGGATTCTGTTCCTCCTTTTACCCTTGTTAAGTGGTTCTTGTATAGAATATAGTCAATGTTTGTAAAGATTTTAGTCAAGCAGTATGTAAGAAATGTTTAGTCTTTTGTACTGGAAACTTGCATTCTCCCAGTGAGGTCATATATTGTACTACGTTGCAAGCCCCTGGAGCAATTTTTTGATTAGTGCTTTTGTGAACAAGAAACACTTAACAAGTGGCTCTATCCCATCTCCCCCCTTTCCCCTATCCCATCTCCCCCCTTTCCCCTGTCGCGATATAACCTTCGTGGTTGAAAACGACGTTTAAAACACCAAATAAAGAAAGAAAGAAAGAAATCTGTGCAAATCTTTGCTTTGTCAATCATGCTGCCAGTCACCTTAAAATCATGGCAGCATGCATCAGAGTTAATTTTGACCTGCAAGAAGGCAGTCAGTGTGTCAGCTCCCAGACTGTGATCCAGCACTTAAAGGTGTTGCAGGGTTTCACTGCCAAATGGAAATTTATTCAACATTTTCCTCACACAGGCCACGTAGAACTGGCGCACATCATGCCAGAACTTCTGTTGTGTTGCTGGTGCAAGCTCCTCCTCAGAAATGAATGAACGGCAGTCCATGCCAGCAAAAAAAAATTAAAATAAATAAATAAAAATTTTTTTTAAAAAAATAAAAAAAAGGCTGAAAATGCGTATGGTTTGAGGTATACGACGTAGGACCCAAAAAACACCGAAAAACCGTAAGAATTACGCAGAATGCGTAGGACTTGACAGGTATGAATAGCATGCTTTTTTATGAATGTCAAAAACTACTATTTAGTATCTTGTTTAGATTTCCTCACAGTATTGATTTTATATATGTCGTCTTTTATACGCCATATGTCTTAATATTGCTTGCTTTTGTGTATATATGTATTTCTGTGCAAAATCGTTTGGGTTATTAACTTATTGTTTCTCAATTTTTCTTCACTTCGTTTATCAATTCATTTACTTCTGAATTTGTATGTTTTTAATACCTGTATTGATCAACAATGTGTATGCCAATTAATGTAATACGCTTGAGGCTTTCCGAAAGTACTTTATTATTATTATTATTTTTATTATTGTTATTGACGGGTGCAATGGCCTAGTGGTAAGACGCCGGCCTCCAAAGCGAGAGGTCATGGGTTTGAATCCCAGGCGCTGCCACCTGGTGGGTTAAGGGTGGAGATTTTTTCGATCTCCCAGGTCAACTTATGTGCAGACCTGCCAGTGTCTTATCCCCCTTCGTGTGTTCACGCAAGCACAAGACCAAGTGCGCACGGAAAAGATCCTGTAATCCATGTCAGTGTTCGGTGGGATATAGAAACACAAAAATACCCAGCCTGCTTCCTCCGAAAGCGGCGTATGGCTGCCTAAATGGCAGGGTAAAAACGGTCATACACGTACAAACCCACTCGTGCAAAAAAACACGAGTGCACGTGGGACTTTCAGCCCATGGGCGAAGAAGAAGAAGAATTATTATTATTATTATTATTATTATTATTAAAGGGCTGTTTACCCTTGGTGGTCTAAACTTGTTTGTAAGCACATGAAAACACTTCGCTTGACTACAATGAAGCATTAGCATAAGGAAATCCAGGTTTAGAATTATTGCATTGCAAAGAAATTTAATTATTTTCAAAATTCTTCAATACATAACTGAAATAAATGTATGCATGAGTGTACGCAGTAACTTGAGTAAGTAACTTAGTAAGTGTGCCTATTCTTTATGCATGCATTTTTTATTTTAGAAATTAGTGACAACAGACAAGGCAAAACATGCGCATAAAATGACATTCCAAATTTTACCAAAGATGCATTACAAACGCTTACAGATGACTGGAAAAGCAACGTACGCAATGCATCCTCGGTAAAATATCGCTCAAATTTGGAATGTCGTTTGATGCTCATGTTTTGCCTTGGTACTAATTTCCAAAACAAGAAATGCATGCGGAAATTATTGAAGAATAGGCACACTTACTTACCGCGAACACTCATGCATTTATTGTTGTTGTGTATTGAATTTGAAGCATTTTGAAAATAATTGCATTTCTCTGCAATGCAATAATGATGACTGGTACATTTCCGCACGTTTGGAGGACCGGTACATCTTACCACATTAGGGTGTTGTGCTTGTCGTAAGAGTCGCGAGTAAAACATCACTTTCTCTTATCTTTTACTATTTCTCTTCACCTTTATTCTTTTCACCCTTCAAACTCTCCATACAATCTTACAATTGCATTTCTGGGGTATTGTCTGGGGCTGCACATGTGCTCGTTTCCTGTTGTGAACTGGTTTTGCCCACTTAAAATTGTCTGGGGCTGCAGATGTGTTTGTTTCCCGTTGTGGACCCGGGTTCGGTCCATCCAACGGGTTTTGTCCAGTTGGTTGGGCGGAATGTAGCTCATTCGTAGAGGAGCGTGGCGCCCCCTAATTGGCGTAGAGGCGCGTCCCCCGGGTGGTGGATGGGGGAGCCTTCTCTACTAATTTCTGAGAGAAGGTCGCATCACTCTCGATGCCGTGAACCTAATTAGGATCTTTTTCTTGTTTCTTCTCTATTTCTGCCTCCCCAAAGTCCTTTTACTTTCCTTTTCTCACCCATAAAATTCTTCACTTATTACCCTTGTTAAGTGGTTCTTGTATAGAATATAGTCAATGTTTGTAAAGATTTTAGTCAAGCAGTATGTAAGAAATGTTTAGTCCTTTGTACTGGAAACTTGCATTCTCCCAGTAAGGTCATATATTGTACTACGTTGCAAGCCCCTGGAGCAATTTTTTGATTAGTGCTTTTGTGAACAAGAAACACTTAACAAGTGGCTCTATCCCATCCCCCCCCTTTCCCCTATCCCATCTCCCCCCTTTCCCTCGTTGCGATATAACCTTCGTGGTTGAAAACGACGTTAAACACCAAATAAAGAAAGTAGAGGAGCGTGGCACAGTTCCGTCAACTATGATTGCGAAAATCTTGTGATGCAGGTCACAGGATAAAATCCCAGTCCTTAGTCCTGAGAAGACCCATGGACTGGAATTAAAGCAATGTATAAATGAAATAGGATGACCGGTACATCCCATATCAGGACAACTGGTACATCTCCCATTTTAGGATGGCGACAACATGCCCCAAGTTAGGCTGACCAGTACATGTCCCACGTTAGGGTGACCAATACATCTATCACATTAATGACTGGTACATCCCGCGTTAAAACAACTGGGATATCCCACATTAGGATGACCGGTACACCCCACGTTAAAACAACCGGGATATCCCACATAAGGTTGTTCGACACATCCCACATTAGGACGACCAGTACATCCCATGTTAGGACAAGCGGGACATCCCATGTTATTCCTGTTTACCTTAAAGGTTACAAGTGAGTTCTTTAGATGGACATTGTAATGTTACCTTAGTTCCAATTTAGTGTTTTTTGAGTCACTTGAGAAAAAGTGACTCTATGTAATCGGTCAGTGTTAGTCTGTCCGGCCGGCCGGCCGGCCGTAGACACCACCTTAACGTTGGACTTTTCTCGGAAACTATCAAAGCGATCGGGCTCATATTTTGTTTAGTCGTGACCTCCAATGACCTCTACACTTTAACGATGGTTTCGTTGACCTTTGACCTTTTTCAAGGTCACAGGTCAGCGTCAAAGGAAAAATTAGACATTTTATATCTTTGACAAAGTTCATCGGATGTGATTGAAACTTTGTAGGATTATTCTTTACATCAAAGTATTTACATCTGTAGCCTTTTACGAACGTTATCAGAAAAACAAGGGAGATAACTAGCCTTTTCTGTTCGGCAACACACAACTTAACGTTGGGCTTTTCTCGGAAACTATAAAAGTGACCGGGCTCAAATTTTATGTGAACGTGACTCATTGTGTTGTGAATAGCAATTTCTTCCTGTCCATCTGATGCCTCATATAATATTCAGAACTGCGAAAGTGACTCGATCGAGCGTTTGCTCTTCTTGTAGTTATTGTTAATTTCTTTAAGCTACAGTTACAATTGTTTGAGTTCTTTAAATGAACATTCTAAAGTTTCCTTGAGTGTCAATAAAATGATAAATATTTGTACAACTTTGTTGCATGTTTCTGACTGTGAACATAGATTGTGTTGCATGTTTCTGACTGTGAACATAGATTGTGTTGCATGTTTCTGACTGCGAACATAGATTGTGTTGCATGTTAGTTTTGTTACTGTAAATTTATTAATGCTTGACCAGCACGGTTAGCCTAGTGGTAAGGCGTCCGCCCCGTGATCGGGAAGTCGTGGGTTCAAACCCCGGCCGGGTCATACCTAAGACTTTAAAATTGGCAATCTAGTGGCTGCTCCGCCTGGCGTCTGGCATTATGGGGTTAGTGCTAGGACTGGTTGGTCCGGTGTCAGAATAATGTGACTGGGTGAGACATGAAGCCTGTGCTGCGACTTCTGTCTTGTGTGTGGCGCACGTTATATGTCAAAGCAGCACCGCCCTGATATGGCCCTTCGTGGTCGGCTGGGCGTTAAGCAAACAAACAAACAATTAATGCTTGCATTTGAAATTCCAGTGACATTAACAGTGCTACCACACAAATGACAGAAAAATAAAACAACAACAATAATTACCATATTTTCTCAATACATGTAAATTGTAATAGGGTGTCTAAAGGTGATCCATGATAAGTTTCATCCCGTCGGGTTTAAACGTACTGAATATTATCCCGACAGGACCGAGTCATCCCTAGTTTGCGAGGTTGTGCTGTTCACATGGGCAGAGATTTTGATTTGACTTGCCGCCGACTAAAATCGCTTGAAAGTTGGTCACAAGTTGGTTGCAAGTCTTCCATGTGAACAGCACTTTATCGTGTATCTAAGTCATCCGATTGTTGCTTTAAAGCCCCCTTTTCCCTTTTATGACAATAGGCGACTTGCACTATCGGCCTGCACCGCCAAATCGCGCGATAAATCTGCCATAACTTTCATGGCCTTGCGAGATCTGCCGCAAAATGGGGGCATGTCCGGATAGCTCAGTGAGAGTTTGCAGACACTTCGCCTTGACAATTCATAATTTTCATAAAATTGTGAATTTTCAATGTGAAAAGTGTGCTGCAGCAATGATAGCCGCGAGAATAATTCGAAAGTTCGTTCAAAGCACCCAAGCATAGCCCATGCAAAAAGAAAAGGCAATCGAGTTTTTTTTTAAAACATTTATTTCACACAAGCCAGAAAACACCAGTGCTTGTGAGAGCAAAACGTTTGCCCGCAGCGAAGTGAACTTTCCTTCTCTTTCACACTCGAGAGCTATTGAAGCGGGGTATTGTGCAAGTTGGCTATTCTGTATTAGGTTGTCCAAAAACACATACTGTTGAGTTCAATCATAATTCTGTCAATGATGCGTTTCATAATCATATACCAGTCGGTTTTTTTTCTTGTCTGGAATAAAGACTTTTTTCAGCATTACCAGGCTATTCATGGTCTCATGGATCTGTTCCCGTTATAACACCCAAGTTAAGCAGCGAGGGGGCTAAGATGCGGATGGATGACCGTCTAAAAGGGCGTAGATTACTGCATATATATCTCTTCACCTATAACAAATGATTTCCTTCTTCACTTCGGCCTTGTTAAGATTTCATTGGTTTCAATTTGAAAGTTAAAGAAAATTTCATAAATTATGTTACAAATATGCAGTGTTAGGAATAAGAATACAAACATTATAGAGGAAGTTCTTTTGGGTGCAGTGAACAACAAATGTAAACTCTCTTGTTGGTATGTTTTAAAAATCTAAACGGTTCATACTTTCAATCTTGTAGGTAGGTTTATGTTCGCAAGTTCACATAAAATCATTTATGCAACAAATTCAGACTCACCTAATTTAGCCAAAACGATATATGACAAAATGTTGCATCAGTTGATTGATGTCAACGGAGGGACGATACTGCCTTCCGTGAAACATAATTATTTTTAGCCACCAAGCTCACCACTGAAAGCTAACATTATTTTAAACCTGGACAATTACCGGTAGCTCAGTTCGTAGAGCACTGGACTTGTGATCGGAAGGTCGCAGGTTCGAATTCGGGCCGGGATGGACACGGGTCAACTTTATGTGCAGACCCAGAGACGGAAGCCATGTCCCACCCCCGTGTCATCACAATGGCACGTAAAAGACCTTGATCATTCTGCCATAAGTGCAGGTGGCTGAATACACCTAAACACGCAGACACCTGGGTAGCGCGACTCCGTTGCTGCTAGCTTTCCACTGGGAGGAAACGACCCGAATTTCCCAGCAATCACCACAAATACATACTTTCAAGGTTGATTATTTATTGACAGAAGACTTATTTACAAAAATAAAAAAACTGCAGATATATGATTTGTCATGGTGGCCCTAAGGTTTTTTGAACATATAATAATAATAATAATAATAATAATAATAATGCAAACTTTTATAGCGCTATTCTAGAAAAATGTCTACTCTTAGCGCTTTACAATACATACATCGACCAAGCATACTATACACGCACAGGCAAAGAAACCGACCAAACATAACCAACAAACTATACATGCACAGGCAAAGAAAGCGACCAAACATACAATACACGCACAGGCAAGATAACGACCAAACATAAACAAACATACTATGACCAAACATAACCAACATACTATACGCGCGCAGGCAAAGAGAACAATCAGCACATGTAATAATTACTGACAACTAATAATGCAGGCATACAATGACAGTGACCAACCTTAACCCAACCTTAATGGTCACCCCAAACCCCCTTATATGTTCAAAAAACCTTAGGGCCACCATGACAAATCATATATCTGCAGTTTTTTTATTTTTGTAAATAAGTCTTCTGTCAATAAATAATCAACCTTGAAAGTATGTATTTGTGGTGATTTACTTACAATTTCATTGATAAATATCCAATAAAGTAATGAAAATGAAATGAAAAGTCTTCTGTCAATAAATAATCAACCTTGAAAGTATGTATTTGTGGTGATTTACTTACAATTTTTCATTGATAAATATCCAATAAAGTAATGAAAATGAAATGAAAAAATGAAAATGAATTATTTGATATATTTTCTGTTAGATCAAAGTGGGCCGATCTGTACCTTTAAAGGGGCATTCTAGAGCAATGTTTGCTAAGTTGTTTATTAGCTGCTCTTACTTTCAATCTTGTAGGCAGGTTTTTCTCTGTAAAACCCCCTTTTCTAACTAATGATAAATGATAATTAATTTTAGCCACCAAACCCCCTACAGAAAGCTACAACATTCTTTTTAAGCCTGGACACATTTTTTATATATATCTGGTGACCTTAAATCCCCCTTTTCAAAAGGGTGACTTAAGGTTGGGTTAAGGTTGGTCACCCCAAACCCCCTTATATGTTCAAAAAACCTTAGGGCCACCATGACAAATCATATATCTGCAGTTTTTTTATTTTTGTAAATAAGTCTTCTGTCAATAAATAATCAACCTTGAAAGTATGTATTTGTGGTGATTTACTTACAATTTCATTGATAAATATCCAATATATTTACTGGGAACCTTAAAATCCCTTTTTGGAGCGGGAGACCTAAGTTCCCATTTATAGTTATATATATATATATATATATATATATATATATATATATATATATATATATATATATATATATACGACTAGTGTCTGTGTGTCTGTGTGTCTGTGTGTCTGTGCGCGATGCGCGGCCAAGGTTCTCGATGGATCTGTTTCAAATTTGGTGATCATATTCAGGTACACCCTGGACACAACCTGGTCGATGAGATATTTCAACACGTGCTCTCAGCGCGCAGCGCGGAACCGATTTTGGTTCCACCTCAGCTATTTTGGTTCCACCTCAGCTTACCCGGGCCCCCATACCGACACACCATAGCCGCTACACCACATCACAACGCCAAAGTTCTCGGTGGTTCTTTTTCAAATTTGGACACCGTATTCAGCTACACCCCGGACACAATATCATCGATGAGATATTTCAACACGTGCTCTCAGCGCGCAGCGCTAAACTCATGTTCGTTTTTGTGTTCATTTCACCATTATAAGTAACTCTTCCTTATCTTCTCCAGTGTTTGGCGTTTATCTCCCTTCCTTCGTGTGGCTTTCCCGTTCAGTTGTAAGTTACTATTTATTTTTAGAATGTCACTGCGCTGTCCAGAACGCTTCCCTTGCACCCGTAAGTTGTTCTTACTGTCAAAGTGAAAAGGTCGAATCAATTTATAGCCACGCGAAAAATACACTCTCACCTATCTCTATATATTTATAGATACAGATATGCATATATATATACGGCTTCTCTGTGTGTGTGTGTGTTTGTGTGTGTGTGTGTAGGCAAAAACCTATGTATTATAGAGTTCTGTTTGTGATGGGGTCTAGCGGCTTTTGTCTGTCTGTATGTTCTGGCATGTGAGAAGCCACAGCAGATAATATAGGGCTAAGAAATAAGCTCTAAAATTCTCAATCCCGTTTGACAGGACTTCGCCTGCAGAGGTGATTGTGATGAACCGCCACGCTGTCTGTCTCTGTCTCGCGATTCACCCCGGCGAAGCCGGGTATTCCTCTAGTATATATATATACGACTAGTGTCTGTGTGTCTGTGTGTCTGTGTGTCTGTGTGTCTGTGTGTCTGTGCATCTGTCTGTGTATCTGTCTGTGCGCGATGCACGGCCAAAGTTCTCGATGGATCTGCTTCAAATTTGGTGGGCATATTCAGGTAGACCCGGGACACGACACAACCTGGTCGATATTTCAACACGTGCTCTCAGCGCGCAGCGCGGAACCGATTTTGGTTCCACCTCAGCTATTTTGGTTCCACCTCAGCTACCCGGGCCCCCATACCGACACACCATAGCCGCTACACCACATCACAACGCCAAAGTTCTCGGTGGATCTTTTTCAAATTTGGACACCGTATTCAGCTACACCCCGGACACAATATCATCGATGAGATATTTCAACACGTGCTCTCAGTGCGCAGCGCTGAACTCATTTTCGTTTTTGTGTTCATTTCACCATTATAAGTAACTCTTCCTTATCTTCTCCAGTGTTTGGCGTTTATCTCCCTTCCTTCGTGTGGCTTTCCCGTTCAGTTCTAAGTTACTATTACTATTTTTAGAATGTCACTGCGCTGTCCACTGCGCTGTCCACAACGCTTCCCTTGCACCCGTAAGTTGTTCTTACTGTCAAAGTGAAAAGGTCGAATCAATTTATAGCCACGCGAAAAATACACTCTCACCTATCTCTATATATTTATAGATACAGATATGCATATATATATACGGCTTCTCTGTGTGTGTGGGTGTTTGTGTGTGTGTGTGGGCAAAAACCTGTGTATTGTAGAGTTCTGTTTGTGATGTGGTCTAGCGGCTTTTGTCTGTCTGTATGTTCTGGCATGTGAGAAGCCACAGCAGATAATATAGGGCCAAGAAATAAGCTCTAAAATTCTCAATCCCGTTTGACAGGACTTCGCCTTCAAAGGTGATTGTGGTGAACCGCCACGCTGTCTGTCTCTGTCTCTGTCTCGCGCCGTTCACCCCAAATTCCCGTTTCTGAGTAACTATTTTTAGAATGTCACTGCGCTGTCCAGAACGCTTCCCTTGCACCCGTAAGTTGTTCTTACTGTCAAAGTGAAAAGGTCGAATCAATTTATAGCCACGCGAAAAATACACTCTCACCTATCTCTATATATTTATAGATATAGATATACATATATATATATATACGGCTTCTCTGTGTGTGTGTTTGTGTGTGGGCAAAAACCTGTGGATTGTAGAGTTCTGTTTGTGATGGGGTCTAGCGGCTTTTGTCTGTCTGTATGTTCTGGCATTTGAGAAGCCACAACAGATAATATAGGGCTAAGAAATAAGCTCTAAAATTCTCAATCCCGTTTGACAGGACTTCGCCTGCAGAGGTGATTGTGATGAACCGCCACGCTGTCTGTCTCTGTCTCGCGATTCACCCCGGCGAAGCCGGGTATTCCTCCAGTAGTTTTATATATATATATATATATATATATATATATATATATATATATACGACTAGTGTCTGTGTGTCTGTGTGTCTGTGTGTCTGTCTGTCTGTCTGTCTGTGCGCGATGCACGGCCAAAGTTCTCGATGGATCTGCTTCAAATTTGGTGGGCATATTCAGGTACACCCGGGACACAACCTGGTCGATGAGATATTTCAACACGTGCTCTCAGCGCGCAGCGCTGAACCAATTTTGTTTTTTGTGCTGAACCGATTTTTTTTTGTTTTTTGTCTTGATCCACTACCAGTAACTCTTCCTTATCTTCTCCAGTGTTTTTAGCCGCGATTATCTCCCTTCCTCCGTGCGGTGCGCCGACAAAGCCGGCGTACACCCGGCATAGCCGGGTCCCCGGCGCAGCCGGGTATTCGGATCGACTTCTTCCCGGCGCAGCCGTACCCGGCGAAGCGGGTATTCATCTAGTAGAGACATAACTGACCACACTCATTCGGTATACATTCTGAGCATCCTTCAACTTCACTAGATGTATAGAGACATAACTGACCACACTCATTTGGTATACATTCTGAGCATCCTTCAGCTTCACTAGATGTATAGAGACATAACTGACCACACTCATTTGGTATACATTCTGAGCATCCTTCAGCTTCACTAGATGTATAGAGACATAACTGACCACACTCACTTGGTATACATTCTGAGCATCCTTCAGCTTCACTAGATGTATAGAGACATAACTGACCACACTCATTCGGTATACATTCTGAGCATCCTTCAGCTTCACTAGATGCCATCAGTCAACAGCCGGGTTGCGTTCTGCCTACACACGCTGTGAATGTATTCCTTGTGTGACACCCGTGTTAATCTGTCAAAGTAATTGAGCAATACCGTGCTAACTTCCACACAATACCGTGTTATCCTCCAACCAATACCGTGCTAACTTCCACACAATACCGTGCTAACTTCCACACAATACCGTGCTAACTTCCACACAATACCGTGCTAACTTCCACACAATACCGTGCTATCCTCCACACAATACCGTGCTACCTTCCACACAATACCGTGCTACCTTCCACACAATACCGTGCTAACTTCCACACAATACCGTGCTACATTCCACACAATACCGTGCTATCCTCCACACAATACCGTGCTATCATCCACACAATACCGTGCTACCTTCCACACAATACCGTGCTATCCTCCACACACTACCGTGCTATCCTCCACACACTACCGTGCTATCCTCCACACACTACCGTGCTATCCTCCACACACTACCGTGCTATCCTCCACACACTACCGTGCTATCCTCCACACAATACCGTGTCAACTTCCACACAATACCGTGCTAACCTCCACACAATACCAATACAAGTCCAGGGACCCATGTTCCTAAGAAGCCCAGTCCGCCGGACTTTGAAACAGGCAGACACTTCACCCTTTCACACCGGTGTCGAGCTAAAGGATATTCTTATGTGCTGTTCAAATGGTAGACTTTCACACCGGTATCGAGCTAAAGGACATTCTTATGTGCTGTTTAAATGGTAGACTTTCACACCGGTGTCGAGCTAAAGGATATTCTTATGTGCTGTTCAAATGGTAGACTTTCACACCGGTGTCGAGCGAAAGGATATTCTTATGTGCTGTTCAAATGGTAGACTTTCACCTCGCTGTCGAGCTGAAGGATATTCTTATGTGCTGTTCAAATGGTAGACTTTCACACCGATATCGAGCTGAAGGATATTCTTATGTGCTGTTCAAATGGTAGACTTTCACACCGGTATCGAGCTAAAGGATATTCTTATGTGCTGTTCAAATGGTAGACTTTCACACCAGTATCGAGCTAAAGGATATTCTTATGTGCTGTTCAAATGGTAGACTGCCACACCGGTGTCGAGCTAAAGGATATTCTTATGTGCTGTTCAAATGGTAGACTTTCACACCGGTGTCGAGCTAAAGGATATTCTTATGTGCTGTTCAAATGGTAGACTTTCAATGGATATGAGATACACGTTGCACTGTCATTCAGACTAGTTCACACTGAACTACTTCCTCGAAACAGCTCCGTAACATGACTAATTGAATGCGAATAAGGGAATGGTTTCGTTGCGCAACATTCTTCAAAGCCAGAGTCCAGATGGTCATCATCATGTTTGTTCAGTACTGGGTGTTTCCTGTGCGTATGGCACGTGGAACCAGTGACTATTTTAGAACACAGATTTTTAATCTAGCAAAACAACATCTGCACGTTCACTAATGCTGGTTTAAAACACAGTATTCTGGTTCTTTTTAGCATGCTTTGCAGACTTTGTATTCGCTAGGTAGTCTTGATTAAGTGTTTACTCCGTGACCCTTTTCTTGCCCTTAACAGCCGTGCAACGTGATTGCATTAGTTTTGAACGTATAACTAGTGCGCAGTGGCCTCATTGCACCACCGAACCTCAAACCAAGCTATTGATGCTATCTTAGACAGTGTGTGTGCGTGTGTGTGTGTGTGTGTGTGTGTGTGTGTGTGTGTGTGTGTGTGTGTGTGTATTTGGATGGGGGGGGGGGGGGGGGGGGGAGGGGGGGAGGGAGGGCTCAACGGTACCCTAATGTCAACGTTTGGACGGGTTTTCTTTTTATCAAAGTGACTGTCTGCGATTAAATAGTCTGCATTGCGTCGTTCAGCTCTAGTTGTAAAGAATCTGGACCAAGTTTCAAGAACGTGTGACGTCATAGCTATATACGTACATGTACACGTACAGGTACATCTAGATCTCTCGAGTGTAGAAACGTCGCTGCTTTGTGCTCACATTGTGTGTTTTGTTTGTTCTGACATCATTACTAAAATGTTCATTACCTCCCTTTTTCTTTGAACAATTGCTGGTCAATATTAAGACGCAAAAGAATGAATTTGATAGCCTGAGATACAGCAGATATAACTTGTTCTGAGTGTGTCATTTGCAATCACATTCGAACTACGAGGAAGTGTTCGGCCTGCAAGGCCGTGCGTGCGTGCTCGCGTGTATGCGTGCGTGCGCGTGTGTGCGTGTGTATGCGCGTGTGTGTGTGTGTGTGTGTGTGTGTGTGCGTATGTGCGTGTGTGTGTGTGTGTGTGTGTGTGTGTGTGTGTGTGCGTGTGTGGTTTTTGTAATCCCACCCCCACCCCCGACACACACACACACACACACACACACACACACATTGACACAAGCATACATACGTACACACACCGAATACGCGCACGCAAGTATGTACGCACACACGCACGCACACATACACACGCTCACACGAACGCACACACGCGCACACACACACACACACACACACACACACACACATATACACACACACACACACACACACACACACACACACACACACACACACACACACACACACACACAATTGCGCGAGCACACACTTACACATTTTCAGGTACAAAATATTGAAATGTCTCAACTCTAATTCACATCCTAACATCACATGTATATCAAAAGGCCTAACATATCTATACTTACTAATACACATTTTTTAAATGATTGTCGAATAACGGTTTCACTATAGGTGTTAAGGGATTCTACATTGCTCACTACAAATTATTCTGACGTCAGATGTGTGGTAGAGATATTGACCCATGCCTCAACATAAAACATTAATCGTCCGATTCAATCTCTCTCTGGCTGTGTAAGGGAGTGTGACCAGAGTTATTGATTGGTTTGTGCCCTGACAGGGCCTGAACATGTATGACACGAATCCTTCATTGTCTCTGAAATTTGACTCCGCAAGTTGTTTTGTCCGTTTAAAGACATCCGACACCGATTAAACAACCATTAAAAATCGCTAATTGTTTGCCTGATGTATGTTTAAAGTATGATAAAACAAATGTGTTAAAACCAGATAAATCGATCGTCGCGTTGTTAAGATACAGCCTCCTGAATATGTTGACTTGTCATGGTTTTTTTTGTTAAATCAGGGTATATGCTATTGGATATGGTATCTAACCGATTAATTAAATCACAACTACTTGTTTTTGTGTGTGGCGTAAATACCGACTTTGTGCACATAAAAATCATGGTTTTTGTTATGAATAAGTACATGACGTTTTACGTGCTAAAATTAGACCAGCTGCTCACTTCAACTGAATATATTTGCTAATAGAACCATTACATTTTCCAGAAAAGTTGACATAAAACAAACCTGGGTCTACACAATAAGATATCAACAAAGAATAAAAATCGATCGTTAAATTTTTGCACAAGTTTACAAAACGTAACCCTAACCCCATTTTGAATTTTGGTACAAAGAAAGGTAAACATTATGACACTCGTTGCAAATGAAAAATATTGTTAAATCTAATGATTTTTTTGCTGTTATATGTTCAGTGCGTGTTACATCAAATTAATATTGCAAGGCCTCTGTCTGTGTTTCCGTTCGTCCGTCCGTCCGTCAGTCTGTTCGTCCGTCCGTCCGTCTATCCGTTACACTTTTGACCGCTAATAACTCCTGTGTTTATGGGCCCGTTGTCTTCAAATTTGGAATGACATATACCATTGTTATGGCATATCTGTGGTTACCATTTCTAGCCAATCGCTTCGTGTGACCTCTTCAGCTTCGCGTTTATCGGTCATGTCATCTTCATCATGTCTTACCAGTTTAATGTTTGGTTTTCAGTGACCACGATATTTTTTCCTCCTTTGCTTATTTGCTTGGAAACAAAAGGAAAACTATTTCTTATGTAAGACCTCTTACCTGTGTTCGGGTTTACAGAAACACAACGAAACTGCAGTTTATCTTCTGAGTGACATGCTATACAAGGTTCAATGACAGACTAAAAGGACCGAAAATCCACGTCAGCATATACAAAAACGAAAAAGAATATATTGAAAATGATCATTCCTGAACTCGTCATTGAACATGGTTGGATGACGACCAGATCGTGTACTGGTGAAGAACGAGAGAGAGAGAGAGAGAGAGAGAGAGACAAGACAAGACAAGACAAGACAAAATCTTTATTATCGAGGGTAATAGATAAGCAAGAATATTGCTTTTTTACATCCAGCCCTCGCCCTAATATAGGGTCAACAAGAACAGAAAACAATATAATCAAATAACTATCACATCAAACTTATAATACATTATATATATATATACAGATATAAATTTGTCATGCTGCATTTTAAGTACAATTTCCAACAATAAATATGTCAATTTTTAACATATCTTAATTTAGATCTGCATATTATTATAATTTAGTTTAACATGCACATACATTTTAAATGAATTGTTGAACCATTCAGCACATGTTTAGTTGCATTATGTGCGACATATAATTTTTTTTGAAGCTGTCTGTGTTTGTTTTATGCTTAAGAAAAATAGGAAGTGAGTTCCATAGGACCGCACCTGAATATAGAAGGCTTGATTTGAAAAGGTCAATACGTGGAGTCGGTGTGATGATTTTTAGTCTGTTATAGTTCAAAATAAAATTATCACGGAATGTCTCCGGTGCATATCCTGACATCACTGTATGCATTATAACACCTTTATTATACATTAACCTTTTTTGAAATGGTAATACTTGCAAATTTGTATAATCAGATTCTGAAGGAGTGTGATTTTTTAGCATAATAAGCTTAACTGCTCTTCTGTGAAGACTGGCTAAAGGTTTCAAAACATTAGCACTTGCACAATCCCACACAGTGGATGCATAATCAATATTTGACAAGATGTGATTGTAAAAAAAAATCTTTCGCGAGTGGAGATTCAAGAGAAAGAGAGAGAGAGAGAGAGAGAGAGAGAGAGAGAGAGAGAGAGAGAGAGAGAGAGAGAGAGAGAGAGAGAGAGAGAGAGAGAGAGAGAGAGAGAGAGACTGAGAGAGAGAGAGAGGGGGGGAGAGAGAGAGATGGAGAGAGAGAGAGGGAGAGAGAGAGAGAGAGAGAGAGAGAGAGAGAGAGAGAGAGAGAGACAGAGACAGAGACAGAGAGGTACCCTAGGACACGCCTCGAATGGCAACGAACATACTCTGCAATTCCCGTCAAAATCGATGCGGTCGTTTCGGAGCCTATCGTAATCATACCCACCACGTACCACACAATCATACCCACCACGTACCACACAATCATACCCACCACGTACCACACAATCATACCCACCACGTACCACACAATCATACCCACCACGTACCACACAATCATACCCACCACGCACCACACAATCATACCCACCACGTACCACACAATCATACCCACCACGTACCACACAATCATACCCACCACGTACCACACAATCATACCCACCACGTACCACACAATCATACCCACCACGTACCACACAATCATACCCACCACGTACCACACAATCATACCCACCACGTACCACACAATCATACCCACCACGTACCACACAATCATACCCACCACGTACCACACAATCATACCCACCACGTACCACACAATCATACCCACCACGTACCACACAATCATACCCACCACGTACCACACAATCATACCCACCACGTACCACACAATCATACCCACCACGTACCACACAATCATACCCACCACGTACCACACAATTATACCCACCACGTACCACACAATCATACCCACCACGTACCACACAATCATACCCACCACGTACCACACCATCATACCCACCACGTACCACACCATCATACCCACCACGTACCACACAATCATACCCACCACGTACCACACAATCATACCCACCACGTACCACACAATCATACCCACCACGTACCACACAATCATACCCACCACGTACCACACAATCATACCCACCACGTACCACACAATCATACCCACCACGTACCACACAATCATACCCACCACGTACCACACAATCATACCCACCACGTACCACACAATCATACCCACCACGTACCACACAATCATACCCACCACGTACCACACAATCATACCCACCACGTACCACACAATCATACCCACCACGTACCACACAATCATACCCACTGGGGGGGGGGACGGACGGACGGACGACTCGGGTGAGTACATAGACTCACTTTTGCTTCGCATGTGAGTCAAAAATGAAAGAATTCGGTCTAGTCTGTTTTGTGTGGCGTGCTTGTAAAAAAGTGATCCTTAACTTTTTTTGAAGAGTGTATTCAGTTGATCCGAACATGTTTTTGCTTTAAATACCACAGTTTTTTTTTAAAAATCCTAGATTGTTAAAGGAATATCCCTCAGATTACGGGCGGGCGAGGACGTGAAAGAAAGGGAGAAAAAGATGTGGTGTATTGTTTTGTTATATTATAAACGCTTCTATCTTGCCTGGAGTTTGTTTTGTCTTTGTTTACGCGAAGGCAACATGTATATGATCAGTCACATATCATAGGTGCAAGTAATTCAATATGCCACATATTCAGCTATTTTCAGACAGACACCTGTAAAGGTCATGGTTCATGGTTGGACACCTGACAATGCGGGTGGTCAATTCAAAGAATAATATGTAACTCCAACAAAAAACTCATGTCTAATACTGAGAGGTTCAAATGAGCATAGAAACAATTTAAGTTAAATCCCCCGGCGAGGAACACGCTCGTGTCAAGAGGTCTAAAGAATATCGGTTCACTGGTTGCGGCAAGCCCCCATGTGTCGATTTGATAATATCAGCTGTCTCACTTTTGCTGAAACACTTCAGACACTCGACGAGCCACTACTACACACATCATAAAATAATGTGTATTGCCTGACACATTTTTCTCCTTTCGTCGGCTTTATTAGCCGACTGAAAAGGTGAATCGACCTGATGTTTGGCTAGCTCGCCATCTTGACATTTATTCCGTCTGCTCTTTCACCAACTTACCCAATTCAAGTCTACTCACGGCGTTTATTCAAACTTGATTTTTACAAACATATCGGTGATAAATTAGGCCTAAAATAATTAGAGCATGTATTGATTACACAAGGTAGGCATATTTTATAAGAAATTGTAATGGTGGCTATGGGTGTTTGAATAGTTATGATCTGTGGCTAGATTATTGCGTTGTAATTATTGTTTACGTTTAAAAGTTGGTGTACGTTTGTGGATTGATAAAAAAAAAATAACAGCAAATGCAGAGCACGTAGGATTTATGATTTATGGTACTTATGTTCACCCCATTACGCCACATTCACTCATTTCAACCAAAAAATCACGTTGCATTCACGTGGAATTTACGTAAACACGCTACGTAATTTCCACCAAACCACAACCACAACCAAAAGTTTACGTTGCATTCACGTGGAATTTACGTAAAAACTCAACGTAATTTTCACCAAACCACAACCAACTACAAAATCACGTTGTGTGATCGTAGAATTTACGTAATTTTTGTACGAACCAAAAATTCACGGCCGTCCGGAAAACTTTAACGTTGGATATTTCTTGGACACTATTCAGTCTATCAGTACCAAATTTGGCAAGATGGTGTATGATGACAAGGCCCCAAAAAACATACATAGCATCTTGACCTTGCTTCAAGGTCAAGGTCAAGGTCGCAGGGGCCATAAATGTTGTCTAAAAAACAGCTATTTTTCACATTTTTCCCATTTTCTCTGAAGTTTTTGAGATTGAATACCTCACCTATATATGATATATAGGGCAAAGTAAGCCCCATCTTTTGATACCAGTTTGGTTTACCTTGCTTCAAGGTCAAGGTCACAGGAGCTCTTCAAAGTTGGATTGTATACATATTTTGAAGTGACCTTGACCCTGAACTATAAAGGATAACTGTTTCAAACTTAAAAATTATGTGGGGCACATGTTATGCTTTCATCATGAGACACATTTGGTCACATATGATCAAGGTCAAGGTTACTTTGACTTATGAAATGTGACCAAAATAAGGTAGTGAACCACTAAAAGTGACCATATCTCATGGTAGAAAGAGCCAATAAGCACCATTGTACTTCCTATGTCTTGAATTAACAGCTTTGTGTTGCATGACCTTGGATTTTTGTAGGAAAAATGTGTAAAGCAGTTCTTAGTGTATGATGTCATTGCTAGGTTTAGCTGAAGGTCAAGGTCATGTAAAGGTGCTCTCGACGGGATGTGCTGTGCCCCAAAAGACATTCTTGTGCTGTGCTCTGTGAGTGGTGTTTTCTTTGTGCTTAATATTATTTTGTTTGACCTAGCTATTGATGTGTACATTGTTGTTAAACAGTTGTTTGTTTACCAGGGTTTGCTAGTGTGTGATAGGGTTCGTGTCCGTCTGAAGATGTTAGTTTCTTTGTTAGTCCTGTGTTGACAACTCTTCGACAAGCGCTTAGAACTGTACCCACGGAATACGCGCTATATAAGCTTCATATTGATTGATTGATTGATTGATTGATTGATTGAAGGTCAAGGTCAAGCATGTGAGTCGTATGGGCTTTGCCCTTCTTGTTTTTTAAATTATATAATTGAACAACCAAGGAGTAATGACAAACAAAGCAAAGATCGAACGCGGCAGCGACAATTTAGCTAGAGTGTGTCAAACGTGACAACCCTCGAAAATGGAATTCACAACAATGTGAATCAGTGTCAATAACGCGTGTGCCCTCCGTTGTGTGCCAGGCATTGAACACATCGTTGGCGCATGGAGTGGATCAGGTTGCATATGAATGCTCTGGGAACTCCATTCCACTCCTGCTGGAGCCATTGCAGCAGTTGACCCAGATTGGCAGGAGGAGGGAGATGTTGCTGTACCCGACGACAAAGCTCATCCCACATGTGCTCTATGGGGTTCAGGTCCGGGCTGTTAGCTGGCCACAGCATCCTGTTGACCCTGGCCTGCTGGATGAAGGTGTTTACAGCTGCAGAGCGATGGGGAGGTGCGTTGTCATCCTGAAGAATCGCACGAGGGCTGATCGCTTGGAGGGCTGGAACGACCAGGGGTTGCAGGATCTCATTCTGGTAGCGGACACCGGTCAAGTTCCCCACTACATGGTACAGAAGTGTCCTTCGACGTGTGCTGATCCCTCCCCAGACCACCACAGAGCCTCCGCCAAAACGCTGTTGTTCCAGAACAGCACCTTCTGCGAAGCGCTCTCCGCGACACCTCCACACTCGGATACGACCATCAGCAGGTTCCAAGCAAAAGCGGGA
>NW_027125892.1:42500-52323 GCF_037325665.1 Littorina saxatilis
TTCATATGGAACATTTGCTTAAACAAGTGATACTATCATGATGGTCTGGTCGACATTTCATTTTTGCAAGAATCAAACAACAGAGCACATCCTGCAGGCTTGTCCATACCACCGTGCTCTGAGGGACACCATCTGGCCAGAGGAGACAGCGCTACAAAAGGCTTGTCCATACCACCGTGCTCTGAGGGACACCATCTGGCCAGAGGAGACAGCGCTACAAAAGGCTTGTCCATACCACAGTGCTCTGAGGGACACCATCTGGCCAGAGGAGACAGCGCTACAAAAGGCTTGTCCATACCACCGTGCTCTGAGGGACACCACCTGGCCAGAGGAGACAGCGCTACAAAAGGCTTGTCCATACCACCGTGCTCTGAGGGACACCATCTGGCCAGAGAAGACAGCGCTACAAAAGAAGCTATACGGCCCCAGAGAGGACTTGGAGAGGACAGCACGTTTCGCCCTGCAGTCCGGACTGACGATCTAACAGCGAACGACAAGAAGAAGAAGATGGCGGTCTGGTTATATTTGGCATTTTATGTTGGAACTGTGTGTCAGACTGTGGATGCACGAAACGAAACATCTAGACGACAGGGAGAAATACTGTCCCCAGTACAGAGTGAAAACACACTGCGGTCTGCACGTGAAACTTTGGAACGATTGAATTCATCCGGATCTGAGGATTTATTACAAATTACAGATATCAGTGGAACCAACGCAACGATCACTACTGAAATTCCTCATTACGTGCAGACGACTGCTTCACAACAAGAAGAAAATGTCACCGAAGAATATAAACCTACAATCTCTCAAGAAAGGATTGCCAGTGCTACACACGAAAATCGTGCTTCACCTTCTCAAGAACAACACAGCATGAAACATTCGGAGCGTGATTTTGCATTTCTCCAAAGATCAAGTGTAACAGAAAGTTTCACGTCTGAGACAACCATCTCACCAGGATTCACAAACCAAGCAGGAACTACGGATTATCAAGGACCACGTAAGTATGACACAATGGTCTCACTGCGATTTAGCGTCACCACAGTTTTTCAAAGACCTGATGTGAATCAGCGTGCTAAATCCAAACCGATAGTTTCACACAGAAACAAGGACACCACAGACACTACAGCTTTTCAAGGACAAAATGGAACTGAACGTTTCCAGCCCGATACGACAATTTTCCAAAGAGCTGATATCGTCACGTCAATAGTTTCACAAAAGCTATCACCTGCTGATGAAAGATCCGAGTACCAATCTACGACTGACAAGGTAACAAATCATGCCGTACAATCTGGGCACAATACCACTTACTTTTCTGGAAAACTCATGTCGACTGAAGATGTCAACACAAATGATTGTCAAACCACTGTCTCTCCGGATTCAGAACAAACCGACGCTACAGTTTCACAATATCAAACCACAATCTCTCCAGATTCAGAACAAACCGACGCTACAGTTTCACAATATCAAACCACAATCTCTCCAGATTCAGAACAAACCGACGCTACAGTTTCACAATATCAAACCACAATCTCTCCAGATTCAGAACAAACCGACGCTACAGTTTCACAATATCAAACCACAATCTCTCCAGATTCAGAACAAACCGACGCTACAGTTTCACAATATCCAACCACACTTTCTCCGGATTCAGAACAAACCGACGCTAATGTTTCAGATAACAAAACCACACTTTCTCCGGAGTCAGCTGATGAAACCAAAGCATCCAACCCATCACCGACAGTTTCGCGCGAGCTGTACGAACGGATCATAGGAGTTTACCGCCATGTTTTCTTCTACTCCGAGATCGTCTCGGTCCTCCTGACCTCCACGAGCGCGAGTATCTACGCCCTCCCCAACATGCGGTGCGCCACGGCGTGTTACCTGGTCGCGCTCAACGCAGTGGACACGCTCAGCGGTCTGTTGGGCATTGTCCGCGGCGCCTGGCTGCAGGCTGACCAAGGGGCATCCTTCCTGGCGGAGTACCACTACCTGACCATCGTCGGTACGATCTTCATATCCGTGGCTTGCCGGAGAATGGTGTACTGCTTCTCTCTGCTGCTCAGCGCAGAGCGGCTCTTCGTGATCGCGTTTCCTCTGAAGGCGAGGTACATGAAGATCATCCGCTACCCGAAGCTCTGCATCGCCGTCCTCGTCGTCACCATCCTCGCCTACCACGTCTACCTCCCCTTGCAGTACCGGGTGGTCAGGTCGCCTGAAGGTCAAGGTCACGTCCTGACCTTCTCCGAGGCGTACAGGTCACAGCGCGAGGTGTTCGATGACGTCTCTAACGCCGCCAAGTGTCTGTTCGCCTACATCCCGCTGTTGCTGTGCCTGGGTCTGTGCGTGGCGCTCAGGGTCGCTCTACGCCGTCACGCCATCACGCGACGATCTCTGAGAGTCAACCGGCAAGCGTCTGATGATTCCGCTAAGAAGGTCACTTCTAGCAACATGGCTGAAAGGCAACTGGCCAGCACTATTTGGGTAAGACAATCTTGAACTGTGTTGCTATTTTGAAGGCATTAGCGAGTGTGTGTGTGTGTGTGTGTGTGTGTGTGTGTGTGTGTGTGTGTGTGTGTGTGTGTGTGTGTGTGTGTGTATGTTGTGTGTGTGAGTATGTGTGTGTGTGTGTGTGTGTGTGCGTGCGTGTGTTTGTGCGTGCGTGTGTTTGTGTGTGCGTGCGTGCATGTGTGTGTGTGTGTGTGTGCGTGTGTGTGTGTATGTATGTGTGTGTGTGTGTGAGTGTGTGTATGTGTGTGTGTGTGTGTGTGTGTGTGTGTGTGTGTGTGTGTGTGTGTGTGTGTGTGTGTGTGTGTTTATCAGCATCATACATTCCAACGGCTGTGCGCAGACTTTCTTCACACATAGAAATAATAAGTATAGCTTCACCATTGTCAGTTTCTGTTCCATGTTCTCTGGCGCGGTCTTGTAGAACAATGATTCTCTCGACCCGTGTCTTCTTCTCGTTCGCTCCTTCAGGCGTCCACTCCTGGTGCGGCGCGTACACATATGCCGCAGATCGCCAAACAGCTTATCCTGCAGGGGAGGAGGGGGGGTGGGTCTTATCCGGCCATGCTGTGCGTCTTTGTTCCCCCCTGAAGCGGGCATTCCATGAGTAGGTGTGCTGTTGTCATTGATTTAGTGTCGCAAGGACACATCTCTGCTTGTCCTATCTTCAGTTTGTTGAATAGATGTGCCTGCATTATGTTGCGACCCTTGTCAAGAGCTATACTTTGTTCCCACACAAATGCAAATAACGTATACGTGTACGTGTATTATTAAATCCATCGTTTACATCACTCTCTCTGTCCCTCCCGCCAGGTGTCAACGCTTCTCTTCACCCTCCTGTCCCTCCCCAGCAACACGGTGCAAGCGGTCTCCTCCTACCACCCCACATTCCGCTTCCAGGGGTTCGAACACCGGCTCTACACCCTGGTCAGCCGCTTCGCCTCGCTGGCTGTCGTCTGCACGCGCTACACCAACTTCCTGGCCTACCTCTGCCTCAGCACCGCCTTCCGCCGGAACTTGCTCCGCATGCTGCGACTGCCGTGTAGGTGCGGGAAGAAAGTAGTGCGGAGGTTTTCCAGAAAAGAGGCAAAGATGACGATGGCGCAGACGAGTTTCAGTTTCATCAGTGGTTCTGTTAGCTTTCCTGTGGCTACGGTTCCTGGGCCAGCTTCTGTTGATGTGTAAACTGACGGATAAAAAGACACTGCACATAGGCCTGATTCAGCTTACAAACAACAACGACACCAACAACACCAACAACAACAACAACTACAACAACAACAACAACAACAACAACAACAACAACAATAAACAACAAGTCGCGTAAGGCGAAAATACAATATTTAGTCAAGTAGCTGTCGAACTCACAGAATGAAACTGAACGCAACGCAACGCAGCAAGACCGTATACTCGTAGCATCGTCACTCCACCGCCCGTGGCAAAGGCAGTGCCCGTGGAATTGACAAGAAGAGCAGGGTATTCGTTGCGCTGAGAAGGATAGCACGCTTTTCTGTACCTCTCTTCGTTTTAACTTTCTGAGCGTGTTTTTAATCCAAACATATCATATCTATATATTTTTGGAATCAGGAACCAACAAGGAATAAGATGAAAGTGTTTTTAAATTGATTTCGACAATTTAATTTTGATAATAATTTTTATATATTTAATTTTCAGAGCTTGTTTTTAATCCGAATATAACATATTTATATGTTTTTGGAATCAGCAAATGATGGAGAATAAGATAAACGTAAATTTGGATCGTTTTATAAATTTTTATTTTTTTTTACAATTTTCAGATTTTTAATGACCAAAGTCATTAATTAATTTTTAAGCCACCAAGCTGAAATGCAATACCGAAGTCCGGGCTTCGTCGAAGATTACTTGACCAAAATTTCAACCAATTTGGTTGAAAAATGAGGGCGTGACAGTGCCGCCTCAACTTTCACGAAAAGCCGGATATGACGTCATCAAAGATATTTATCAAAAAAATGAAAAAAACGTTCGGGGATTTCATACCCAGGAACTCTCATGTCAAATTTCATAAAGATCGGTCCAGTAGTTTAGTCTGAATCGCTCTACACACGCACACACGCACGCACACACGCACATATACCACGACCCTCGTTTCGATTCTCCCTCGATGTTAAAATATTTAGTCAAAACTTGACTAAATATAAAAACGACTTTTAGAAACAACCTCATTCTACAGAAAATAACATGAACATACAGTCTGTCGGCCAGTGACCACTTGGGTCAACCCGACGGGGTTGGGGTTGCTACCACATTTTTTTGACAGATGTTAACGATAGTATTCTAAATCTAGAGTCTTGGGGCTTTTCGTTATACCGCTTTTGAGAAAAAACGTGGTTTTGTGTGCGTATTTTCCTTCTTTGTGCTTACTATTCCCGTTTAGAGGGTTGGGTTCATTAAGCGGGCATAGAAGTTGAACCGCTTATCTGACATTCTTTAACGGCATATCATTGGCATAGCCTCTTCTCCCTCCCCCACACTCTGCACACATCACACAACACAACTTAACAACCAAACGACACAGTAATGAACAGTGGGGGTAACTTGTGTACCTCCTCTTCTCCCCACCACCCCCCTTCCCCCACAACTCTGCATACATCACACACCACATCAATCATAGGACACCGAGATGAACAGTGGGGGTAACTTGTGTACGTCCTCCCCCTCCCCCACCCTCTGCACACATCACACAACACATCAATCATACGACACAGAAATGAACAGTGGGGGTAACTTGTGTACCTCCTCTCCCTCCCCCACCCTCTGCACACATCACACAACACATCAATCATACGACACCGAGATGAACAGTGGGGGTAACTTGTGTACCTCCCTCCCGCCCTCCTCTGCACACATCACACAACACATCAATCATACGACACCGAGATGAACAGTGGGGGTAACTTGTGTACCTCCTCTCCCTCCCCCACCCTCTGCACACATCACACAACACATCAATCATACGACACCGAGATGAACAGTGGGGGTAACTTGTGTACCTCCCTCCCACCCCCCCCCCCACCCTCTGCACGCATCACACAACACATCAATCATACTACACAGTGATGAACAGTGGGGGTAACTTGTGTACCTCCCTCCCTCCCCCCCCCCCTCTGCACGCATCACACAACACATCAATCATACGACACCGTGATGAACAGTGGGGGTAACTTGTGTACCTCCCTCCCACCCCTCCCCCCCCCCCCCACCCTCTGCACACATCACACAACACATCAATCATACGACACCGAGATGAACAGTGGGGGTAACTTGTGTACCTCCCCCCCGCCACCCTCTGCACACATCACACAACACATCAATCATACGACACCGAGATGAACAGTGGGGGTAACTTGTGTACCTCCCTCCCCCACCCTCTGCACACATCACACAACACATCAATCATACGACACCGTGATGAACAGTGGGGGTAACTTGTGTACCTCCCTCCCCCCCCCCCCACCCTCTGCACACATCACACAACACATCAATCACACGACACCGTGATGAACAGTGGGGGTAACTTGTGTACCTCCCTCCCACCCCCCCCCCCCCCCACCCTCTGCACGCATCACACAACACATCAATCATACGACACCGTGATGAACAGTGGGGGTAACTTGTGTACCTCCCTCCCACCCCTCCCCCCCCCCACCCTCTGCACCCATCACACAACACATCAATCATACGACACCGAGATGAACAGTGGGGGTAACTTGTGTACCTCCCTCCCCCACCCTCTGCACACATCACACAACACATCAATCATACGACACCGAGATGAACAGTGGGGGTAACTTGTGTACCTCCCCTCCCTCCCCCACCCTATGCACCCATCACACAACACATCAATCATACGACACCGAGATGGACAGTGGGGGTAACTTGTGTACCTCCCTCTCCCTCCCTCTGCACACATCACACAACACATCAATCATACGACACCGAGATGAACAGTGGGGGTAACTTGTGTACCTCCCTCTCCCTCCCTCTGCACACAACACACAACACATCAATCATACGACACCGTGATGAACAGTGGGGGTAACTTGTGTACCTCCTCTCCCTCCCCCACCCTCTGCACCCATCACACAACACATTAATCATATGACACCGAGATGAACAGTGGGGGTAACTTGTGTACTTCCCCCCCGCCACCCACTGCACACATCACACACCACATCAATCATAGGACACCGAGATGAACAGTGGGGGTAACTTGTGTACCTCTCCCCCACCCTCTGCACACATCACACACCACATCAATCATACGACACAGTGATGAACAGTGTGGGTAACATAAGTACCTCCTCTCCCCCCAGCTCTCCACACACTCCCACAAAAATAAACAGAGAAACGAACAAAGTCTGTAAGATGTGCAGGACCGATAGGCAGTGCTCAAAAAGTCTGGAAAGGGGGGAGGAGAGAGGAGGATGTACACGAGTTCCCTGCGCTGTTCACTGTGTCATCAATCATACGACTCGGTGATAGACAGCAGGGGTACGTTCTGTACCTACTATCCCCCACCCCCACTCCAAACTCTGCACACATCACACAACACAACACGTGCATCCATCATAGGACACAGTGATGAACAGTGGGGATAACCTGTGTTTCTCTTCTTCTACCGCCCCCCCCCCCACCCCACTCAGCACACATCACACAACACAAGACATCAATCATACGACAAAATAATGAAAAGGGGGGGCAACTTCTTCTCTCCGCCCATCCCCTCAACTAACACATCCATCATCCAACAAAGTGATGGACAGTGCAGTTTCCTTGTGTACCTCCTCTTCTTCCTCACCCCACCCCTCTCCCCCCACCCCCACCCACTCTGCACACATTACACAACATTCGACACAGTGATGAACAGCGGGGGTAACTTGTGTGCCTCCTCTTCTTCCTCACCCCACCCAACCCCCTCCTATTTTGCACACATTACATCAAATTCGACACAGTGATGAACAGTCGGGGTAACTTGTGTACCACCTCTTCTTCCTCCCACCCATCCCCACTCTGCACACATCACACAACACAACACATCCATCATACGACACAGTGATTAGCAGCAGGGGTAACTTGTGTACCTCTTCTTCCCCCCCCCCCCCCCCCCCCCGCAATCCCCTCCACTCCACACACATTACACAACACAACACATCCATCATACGACACAGTGATGAGCAGCAGGGGTAACTTGTGTACCTCGTCTCCCTCCACTCCACACACATCACACAACACAACACATCCATCATACGACACAGTGATTAGCAGCAGGGGTAACTTGTGTACCTCTTCTTCCCCCCCCCCCCCCCCCGCAACCCCCTACACTCTGCACACATCACACAACAAAAGACATCAAACATCCGACACAGTGATGAACAGTGGGGGTACCTCGTCTTCTTCCAACCACCCCTCCCACCGATCTGCACACACCATACACCACAACACATTAAGCATTCGACACCGTGATGAAAAGCAGGGATAACTTGTGCACATCCTCTTTCTCCCCCCCTCCCCCACCCCACTCTCCACACATTACTCAACTGACACAACACAACTATCATACTACTCAGTGATAAACAACAGTGGTAACTGGTGAACCTCCTCTTCTCCCCCCTCCCGCCCCCCCCCCCTTTCCCCCAACACTCTGCATACATCACACAATACAAATCAAACGACACAGTAATGAACAGTGGGGATAACTTCAATCAATCAACCAATGACGCTTATATCGCGCATATTCCGTGGGTACAGTTCTAGGCGCTCTGCAGTGATGCCGTGTGAGATGAAATTGTATACGGCCAGTAGATTGCAGCCATTTCGGCGCATATTTACCTTTCACGGCCTATTATTCCAAGTCACACGGGTATAGGTAGACAATTATTAACTGTGCCTAAGCAATTTTGCCAGGAAAGACCCTTTTGTCAATCGTGGGATCTTTAACGTGCACACCCAATGTAGTGTACACGGGGGGAGGGTTCGGACACCGAAGAGAGTCTGCACACAAAGTTGACTCTGAAATAAATTTCCGCCAAACCTGGGATCGAACTCACGCTGACAGCGGCCAACTGAATACAAATCCAGCGCGCTACCAACTGAGCTATATTGTGTACCTCCTCTCCCTCTCCCACCCTCTGCAGACTCCACGCAACGCATCAATCATACGACACCGAGATGAACAGTGGGGGTAACTTGTGTACCTCACCCCCCCCCCCCCCACACTCTGCACACATCACACAGCACATCAATCATACGACACCGTGATGAACAGTGGGGATAACTTGTGTACCTCCCTCCCCCCCCCCCCACCCTCTGCACCCATCACACAACACATCAATCATACGACACCGTAATGAACAGTGGGGGTAACTTGTGTACCTCCCTCCCCCACCCTCTGCACACATCACACAACACATCAATCATACGACACCGAGATGAACAGCGGGGGTAACTTGTGTACCTCCCTCCCGTCCCCCTCTGCACACATCACACAACACATCAATCATACGACACCGTGATGAACAGTGGGGGTAACTTGTGTACCTCCCTCCCTCCCCCACCCTCTGCACACATCACACAACACATCAATCATACGACACCGAGATGAACAGTGGGGGTAACTTGTGTACCTCCCCCCTCCCCCTCCCTCTGCACACATCACACAACACATCAATCATACGACACAGTAATGAACAGCGGGGGTAACTTGTGTACCTCCTCCCCCTCCCCCACTCTCTGCACACATCACACAACACATCAATCATACGACACCGAGATGAACAGTGGGGGTAACTTGTATACCTCCCTCCCTCCCTCCCCCTCTGCAAACACCACACAACACATCAATCATACGACACCGTGATGAACAGTGGGGGTAACTTGTGTACCTCCCTCCCCCACACTCTGCACACATCACACAACACATCAATCATACGACACCGTGATGAACAGTGGGGGTAACTTGTGTACCTCCCGCCCCCACCCTCTGCACACATCACACAACACATCAATCATACGACACCGAGATGAACAGTGGGGGTAACTTGTGTACCTCCCTCCCTCCCCACCCTCTGCACACATCACACAGCACATCAATCATACGACACCGTGATGAACAGTGGGGGTAACGTGTGTACCTCCCTCCCCCACCCTCTGCACACATCACACAACACATCAATCACACGACACCGAGGTGAACAGTGGGGGTAACTTGTGTACCTCCCCCCCCCCACCCTCTGCACACATCACACAACACATCAATCACACGACACCGTGATGAACAGTG
>NW_027125892.1:60023-67523 GCF_037325665.1 Littorina saxatilis
GTGTGTGTGTGTGTGTGTGTGTGTGTGTGTGTGTGTGTGTGTGTGTGTGTGTGTGTGTGTGTGTGTGTGAGTGTGTGTGTGTGTGTGTGTTTGTGTGTCTGTCTGTCTGTCTGTCTGTCTGTCTGTGCGTGTGTGTGTGTAGAGCGATTCAGACTAAACTACTGGACCAATCTTTATGACATTTTACATGAGAGTTCCTGGGAATGATATCCCCGGACGTTTTTTTCATTTTTTTCGATAAATGTCTTTGATGACGTCATATCTGGCTTTTTGTAAAAGTTGAGGCGGCACTGTCACACCCTCATTTTTCAATCAAATTGATTGAAATTTTGGCCAAGCAATCTTCGACGAAGGCCGGACTTCGGTATTGCATTTCAGCTTGGTGGCTTAAAAATTAATAATAACTTTGGTCATTAACAATCTGAAAATTGTAAAAAAAAAGAATTGTTAGAAAATGATCCAAATTTACGTTCATCTTATTATTCATCATTTCCTGATTCCAAAAACATATAAATATGTTATATATGGATTACAAACAAGCTCTGAAATTTAAAAATATACACATTATGATCAAAATTAAATTTCCGAAATCAATTCAAAAGCACGTTCATCTTAATCCTTGTCGGTTCCTGATTCCAAAAACATATAGATATGATATGTTTGGATTAATAACACGCTCAGAAAGTTAAAACGAAAAGAGGTACAGAAAAGCGTGCTATCCTTCTCAGCGCAACTACTACCCCGCTCTTCTTGTCAATTTCACTGCCTTTGCCATGAGCGTTGGACTGACGATGCTACGAGTATACGGTCTTGGTGAAAAATTGCAGTGCCTTCAGTTTCATTCTGTGAGTTCGACAGCTTGACTAAATGTATTTTCGCCTTACGCGACTTGTTTATTTTCTTCATGTGCAAGAGAGTACGTTGTAAGGAATAACAAAATTGATTTTTACAATTAATTTTAGGCAGGAATTAGTTTTTTAAATCTTTGGTTAACATAATATTAGTTTATTGATAAACTTTGTTAAATCGAAAATGTAAACATTTGATTGAGAACAAATAAAGACCAATAAAGAAGGATGCTCCCGGCTTGAAAAAAATTAAACACAAAGCAAAAATAAACACAGTAGCAGCAACCACGCAACTGAGGTTAACAACAAAGAAGAAAGCCCCCCCTTGTTTTATTTTATTTAGTTTGTTTTGTTGTTGCTATTGACTTTGAAACTGACACGCCGGCGGAAACGCCGGTAACGCATGCGCAGAGAAGAGCAAGCATGAGGAACCTCCTATTCTAAAAATAACCAACACTGGTAGCTGCCGACCTTCTACCAGACTCACATGAATACCAGGGAAAAATAAATAATTACCAGGCGATATAAACAAATACCGGGCGGTACTTACACGACTGTTTGACTTTGACGGGCACAATTTTGCAGATTTTTCAAGAATACTGGCTCAGCACTCAGCACTAACTGTCACTCGCCAGCACCCAGCATTAACTGTCACTCACGAGCACTCAGAACTGTCACTCGCCAGCACTCAGCACTAACTGTCACTCACCAGCACTCAGAACTGTCACTCGCCAACACTCAGTACTAACTGTCACTCACCAGCACTCAGAACTGTCACTCGCCAGCACCCAGCATTAACTGTCACTCACCAGCACTCAGAACTGTCACTCGCCAGCACTCAGAACTGTCACTCGCCAGCCCTCAGCATTAACTGTCACTGACCGTCACTGACCGTCACTGACCAGCACTCAGCACTAACTGTCACTCACCAGCACTCAGCACTAACTGTCACTCACCAGCACTCAGCACTAACTGTCACTCCCCAGCACTCAGCACTAACTGTCACTCACCAGCACTCAGCACTAACTGTCACTCACCAGAATAGACCTGCGATGCACCGTCGGGACAGATTGTTCTTCCCCAGCGGACGTAGCTCGAACCTGCAACATGGAGAAAGATTATTCTCCATTTGATATGCACACCACACTTTGAGTCCGTTTCTGCGTGCATACGACAGAGCGAGATACGAGTACTGCGTTGAAAACCAAACCACACACACACACACACACACAGAGAAACAGAAACAGAGACAGACAGACAGACAGACAGACAAACACAGACACATACAGGCAGACAGATACAGAAAGACACAGACAGACAGACAGACAGACAGACAGACAGATACAGACAGACACACTGAAAGACAGAAAGACGTGGACAGACACACACGGAGACAAAGCGAGAACACAGCGCAACAGTCACTGGTATGTGTGAGTAAACGATGCTTTGTTCGTGTAATCCATCATCTAAATCAACAGAGATCAGTCTAGATTGACATGGGGGACGAGTATCTTCATGTCCATTTGGGCCCATGCCTAAAATCAACAGAGATCAGTCTAGATTGACATGGGGGACGAGTATCTTCATGTCCATTTGGGCCCATGCCTAAACTCAACAGAGATCAGTCTAGATTGACATGGGGGACGAGTATCTTCATGTCCATTTGGGCCCATGCCTAAACTCAACAGAGATCAGTCTAGATTGACATGGGGGACGAGTATCTTCATGTCCATTTGGGCCCATGCCTAAACTCAACAGAGATCAGTCTAGATTGACATGGGGGACGAGTATCTTCATGTCCATTTGGGCCCATGCCTAAACTCAACAGAGATCAGTCTAGATTGACATGGGGGACGAGTATCTTCATGTCCATTTGGGCCCATGCCTAAACTCAACAGCGAGGTAACAGACACGTGTATCATGATGCAACACCCATCCAGACATTTCCCACCCTGCACAGGAAACAGCCGACAAATACAGGTACGTGTTTTTAAAGGTGTTGTAGAGTGTCCAAGTAGATTGTGCTCGCATCACACCTAACATTATGAAAAGGTCTGTTTTGAAATGACATCTTTTTTTTCTTTTTCTTCTTCCGAGTTCAGGCCATACATCGTCCACTCCTGAACACAAGTAAACTCTTAAGTGTATGACCGACCCCCACCCTCACCGCCGTCCCGCCGTTAACTCATTGTCGCTTACTGCAACGTCGATCTAACGCCAGCATTCCAGCGTGTTGATACACATTTTCTACACAGTTACTACAGTTCGGAGTGACCTTTTTTTTTTTTTTTTTTTTTTTTTTTTTTTTCTTTTTTTTCTTCTTCTTTGTTTTTGACCTCAGTTGCATGCAGGATGCTTCAACCCATATTTTTGGCCTGATTTTTGTAATTTTTTATTTTTTTTTTTTTTTTTTTTTTTTTTTTTTTCTTTAAGGCGGGGAGCATCCTTCTTCCTTGTAGTTCGGAGTGACCTGCTGCAGCACAGCTGGTCTCGGCCAAAAAAACTTGGTCAACATAGGTGGGGTAGAAAGTGTTAACGCAGTTACACTGTGTTATTTGGGGGGGGGGGGGGGGGGAATTTGGGTTACATACAGAATGGTTTATACGGGCAGAGAGGAATCCTTCACGGATTGGGCAACACACGCAACACACCTCCGCCGGATCCGGAGGCAGATACAGAGTTGACTTTGCTTTCCAACTGCGATAGGAGGGTTTGGAACTGGGATTGCATAGCCTGCTGAGAATCTGTCTCGTTGTCTTCAAGCGATTTCACTTTCTTCTCAAGGTCCTTGATCTGGGCAGCGTACCTGTGGTCAGAAACAGACATATTAAAGCCTCACTACGCCTTAGATGAGATGCTTCACGAAATAAGCTATTCTAACCTGATGGAACACACTTGCACTTGCATTTCACATCAGTAAATGACACAGTCCGTTTGGATGGCTATTCAGTATGCGTACACCACACACCAGTTCTCGTGGTTTATTCAACCTCTGAGCGATCGTAGACCCGTGTGATCCACTTTCCCTTTTTCACAATTTACTCGTCAGTTTTAGGTTTCAATGCGACTCACTGTATATTCTTCATTCTTCTTCAGCGTTCCAGAAATTCTGGTGACGTGTGAGCTCGTTTGCCCATTTGGGTTCCCCACACAATACTCTGAGAGCATAGTCAGCTTCACCCCGCTTTCGTTGGGTTCGCTGTATATAATTGTGAACCTCTGAATCTAAAAAGCAAAAAACGCCTGCGAGTCACACGAACTTATCGGCGGTGGTAGACTTCAAAGAAAGCAGCTACATGCAGAAAATTCGTCTGCTTGGGCAAACACGACCTTGCGTGACCTGCTTCAGGGCTCTTTTCTTCAGACTTTTAAAACTTCTAATTGTACTGATCTTGTCGTGATGAAAAAAATCATTATTTTATGATTTACCATTGTCTGTCTCACATGCTGTATATTTATCATTTAGATTTTAAAAGTTAGGTCCAGCACCAAAAGAAGGCTTCCGATTTGTTTTAAAGTAAACCCGGCTGGCCACACACACAAACATTATTTGAAAAATGCTCGCTCTTTATGGATGGCACCCAGAATATTCTCTAGTGGTAAGTGTTTAAACGAAAGGGTGTTTTGTACTGTAACTAAAAGCCTGACACTGATGGTTACGGGGGGCATAGTGAGGCTTTAAGGACAAAACAGTCCATTCACGCTATCTTGTTCTGTTAAGTATCCACCCATTCACTGACAATTAAGGGTCGTGTAATAATGATTGAGAATTCTGCTTTTGATTTCACACAAGTGGTATATGTTCATAACATATACAAGTCACAGCATACCCAGTTAGCATGCTAACGTTAAATTAACGTTAAATTAACGTTAGCAGTAAACGTATACCGCTAACGTTAATTTAACGTTAATTTGCTCATGGGATAAAACGTTAAATTAACGTTAACATTTAACGTTAATCTAACGTTAATTTAACGTTAATCTAACCATAATATAACGTTAAAATTAACGTTAATTTAACGTTTTTGCAAACATAAAAATAACCAAAATAAAACCAAAATGAAACAATAATATAACGGTTAGATAACGTTATTTTAACGTTTTTTAAACGTTTATTGCTAACGTAAAAATAGCCACAATAAAACCAAAAAGAAACGTTTTATTAACGTTTATTTAACGGTTTTTTTAACGTTTTTTGCTAACATAAAAGTAACCAAAATAAGACGTTTTATTAACGTTTATTTAACGTTTTTTTAACGTTAGCAAGCAAACATAAAATTAACCAAAACAAAACCATAATCAAACGTTTTCATGCAAACGTTAAATTAACGTTCACATGCAAACGTTAAATTAACGTTTAAATATGGTTTGATATTGAACAACGTTTATTTAACGTTATTTTAACGTTTCAATGCAAACCGTTTTATATTGGTTTTCAGGCAAACGTTAAAGTAACGTTTAACAAGAGGCGAAGCCTTCAAGGCTCACGTAAGAAATCGACAAACAGTAACACAAACTCAATCACTCCGTCGCACACACACACACACACACACACACACACACACACACAGAGTAAGCGGCATAGGTGACACTGTGCAAGAAAGCGAGACACTAGATCTAGATCTGAATGGCCGATTTCGAAGAAAAACTAGTCTCGGCCCGCTCAAAATAACAATGACCGAGACTTTCAGTAATTCCTTCGCGTGACGTCTAACCCTCTTACGTCATAATGTGACGTCTTCAAATGTTGTGACGTCTTCTTCTTCTTCTTCTTCTTCTTCTTCTTCTGCGTGTGACGTCTTCAAATGTTAGAGTTTCTACCACAGACATACACACGCACAGACGCACGCACGCACGCACGCACAGACAGACAAAGTTACGATCGCATAGGCTACACTTACGTGAGCCAAAAATGGTTTGATATTGAACGGTTATGTGTCAACGTTTATTTAACGTTATTTTAACGTTTCAATGCAAACCGTTTTATATTGGTTTTCAGGCAAACGTTAAATTAACGTTTAAAAAAGGTTTGCCATGAAAACGGTTTGCTTGCTAACGTTAATTTAACGTTAATTTGACGTTTGCTTTATAACCGTTTTTCTGCTTACGTTAATTTAACGTTAATTTAACGTTTAATGCTAACCGTAAACCAAAATCTAACCATGCAAACGTTAAATTAACGTTAAATTAACGTTAGCATGCTATCAGGGTTCTGTATATCAATGTAAAGCGTATTGATTGCTCTATCTGAAAAAACCCATGTAAGATGTGTGAATTATCTCCCTTTGGTCGCACCAGACAACAGTGATTGCCCTTTTTTTGAGAAAAAAAAGTGTTTCTTTGAACAAACTTGTGTTTATTGACACTTTCAAATGGAGCAACTTTAAAATAAAAGGTTTCCATTACAGCCTCGCAAATAGTAGGAACATGTTACTATGTTCGAAACAAGCGACGAATGGTGGCGAATGGTTAAGAACATTTACGAATGTCTTGCGACCATGTCCCGATCATTGCAAATTGTTGGAAAATTCTATTCGCAAGGGCAATTCGGCACAGTGTAAGAGTAGCATTGCTACAAGTGAAAAACCGATTCTCAATAATGTGTACACAGCCAGTACATATATGTATGTGTCATGCCGAAATCACGGAGTGCCTAATTCGCGGAATCGGCAACATTTTTGCCCATTTCGCGTAATTGGCAAAACGCTGCCAATTACGCGAAATCGGCAGCGTTTTGCCAAAAAAGGTGTAAAGGCTTCTAAAATTTGTCAATTCAGCAAAAGCGCCAGCCAGTCTGTTACTTTTTGTGTCACCAAAACATTGCATTAACATTGCTGTACCTCCCTATTATGGTTTTTATGGTCTGTGTTGGTCTATGTCGAGCATAACTCAGGATGATGCATGAAAACTACACTTTTTGCCAAAACTTGCCATAATTTATCGATTATTGCGATATTCATTCATTCGAGTATCTAACTGTCTAAGTGTGATGATATCCCAGGTATTTGAAAACTTTAAAACCAACAAGTCTCGTAAGTCGAAAATACAGCATTTAGTCAAGCTGAAACTGAACGCAATGCAATTTTTCAGCAAGACCGTATACTCGTAGCATCGTCAGTGCACCGCTCGTGGCAAAGGCAGTGAAATTGACAAGAAGAGCGGAGTAGTAGTTGCGCTGAGAAGGATAGCACGCTTTTCTGTACCTCTATTTTCATTTTAACTTTCTGAGCGTGTTTTTAAACCAAACATATCATATCTATATGTTTTTGGAATCAAGAACCGACAAGGAATAAGATGAATTAGTTTTTAAAACGATTTCGGACATTTAATTTTAATCATGATTTTTATATTTTTAATTATCAGAGCTTGTTTTTAATCCAAATATAACATATTTATATGTTTTTGGAATCAGGTAATGATGAAGAATAAAATGAACGTAAATTTGGATAGTTTTATAAAAAAAATGTTTTTTTACAATTTTCAGATTTGTAATGACCAAAGTTATCAATTAATTTTTAAGCCACCAAGCTGAAATGCAATACCGAAGTCCGGTTTGGTTGAAAAATGAGGGTGTGACAGTGCCGCCTCAACTTGTACAAAAAGCCGGATATGACGTCATCAAAGACATTTATCGAAAAAAAGAAAAAAAATT
>NW_027125892.1:72523-79188 GCF_037325665.1 Littorina saxatilis
TGAAAGGCACAACAACAACAAAATGCAAAAGGTAATTTTTTGTTCTTTGACAGAATTTCTGAAATAATTCCTTGGTATGTCTCTCTGTTACTGCACACAGATATATATACCATTTTTGATGACAATGCAAAATAGTTTCAAATGTTAATAAAAAATACTTTAAAAATGATAATGTTACTGCTAGCAAGAGGTTGACAATGGCAACATTAAATCACGCAATGATGCTAAGGGGGTCAAATAAAATAATAAAGTAAATCCTGAGAACCCAAAACACGTTTTTTGGCCAAAATTCCGTGCTATCTCTGGCCGTGCGTTCGCGTGCGAAATTTGACACCACTATATCTACCGTGTGTATCAAACAACAGATTATGTTTGTACAAAGTGCTTAATTAGTTTCTGTACTTTGGGAAAAATAGAGAGAAACCCAAACACTCAGAAACACAACAAAAACATAAAACAAAAAAACTAATTAAAACTAAATTAGCAAATCGATTCGGCGTGACGAACGTTTCTAGAAGAGATTGGATGCAAACTCACCGAGGCATGCATATGTTCTTATTTATTAACAGCTATCGTGTTTTCAGCGTAGTGATAGGGTCCAATATTTTGACGAGAACAAGCCGAGTCGAAAGCATACAAACACAACATCGTTAATACTGCTATTCTGATGTAGATCTAGGGTTACACACTTTCAAAATGTAAGTTTTTGTTTCGGTGCGGCAGTTTTTTGACGAGTGCAGACGAACTTTCATTGCGCATTTTTACTGCGCATACATATTTCTGCCCTCTGCCCTCTGCGCTCTCTTCCGATTACGCGAAATGGGCAGCGTTTTGCCGTTAACGCGAAATTCGCAAAACTGTTGAAGGCAAAATTAACACGTGTTCAGATTATATTAGTTATTTCTCATAGGCTGACTGTTAGCAAATTATAACCGACAAACTTCACACACCGCCTTAATAATTATTACTCTAAGTCCATCAAAAACAAATCACCTTTGCAAAGGTGGAGAAACATTAACTTAAAACCTGGCTATGTTTTCTCTTAATACAACTCCTTTGTCTTGGATGGAGTTGTAAAATCAAAATCATTCGTACCAAAAGTATAACTTTATTTTCGTCAGTTTGATAGTCTTAGTAATGCACAGCTTTTTCATTTACACAACCATTTATGAAATGTATCTTATATTACAGTATACTTATACTTAAATATATACTTATACTTATATACATGACTGTGATTTAATTGGTACTTGTATATAACAACAAAAAGAAAAACAAGTCGCGTAAGGCGAAAATACATTATTTAGTCAAGTAGCTGTCGAACTCACAGAATGAAACTGAACGCAATGCCATTTTTCAGCAAGACCGTATACTCGTAGCATCGTCAGTCCACCGCTCATGGCAAAGGCAGTGAAATTGACAAGAAGAGCGGGGTAGTAGTTGCGCTAAGAAGGATAGCACGCTTTTCTGTACCTCTCTTCGTTTTAACTTTCTGAGCGTGTTTTTAATCCAAACATATCATATCTATATGTTTTTGGAATCAGGAACCGACAAGTAATAAGATGAAAGTGTTTTTAAATTGATTTCGACAATTTAATTTTGATAATAATTTTATATAATTTTATTTAATTTTCAGAGCTTGTATTTAATCCGAATATAACATATTTATATGTTTTTGGAATCAGCAAATAATGGAAAATAAGATAAACGTAAATTTGGATCGTTTTATAAAAAAAATATTTTTTTTACAATTTTCAGATTTTTAATGACCAAAGTCATTAATTAATTTTTAAGCCACCAAGCTGAAATGCAATACCGAAGTCCGGGCTTCGTCGAAGATTACTTGACCAAAATTTCAACCAATTTGGTTGAAAAATGAGGGCGTGACAGTGCCGCCTCAACTTTCACAAAAAAGCCGGATATGACGTCATCAAAAACATTTATAAAAAAAATGAAAAAAACGTTTGGGGATATCAATCCCAGAAACTCTCATGTCAAATTTCATAAAGATCGGTCCAGTAGTTTGGTCTGAATCGCTCTACACGCACGCACGCACGCACACACGCACGCACACACGCACACACACACATACACCACGACCCTCGTTTCGATTCCCCCTCGATGTTAAAACATTTAGTCAAAACTTGACTAAATGTAAAAAGAAGATTCACAACGCATATTTTGCTTCGCGCATTTGGATAGGCATAACTGTGGTCAGGTCGTATTATATGTACTTTTGTGTGTGCCGTCTCAAGTTGGTCGTGCTTTCTGTCACACGTAAACTCTTGTTGTAATTTCTGTTGGTAAATTCCAGTGTAGTGTGAAGCTAAAACAAGTCGCGTAAGGCGAAAATACAATATTTAGTCAAGTAGCTGTCGAACTCACAGAATGAAACTGAACGCAACGCAACGCAGCAAGACCGTATACTCGTAGCATCGTCACTCCACCGCCCGTGGCAAAGGCAGTGCCCGTGGAATTGACAAGAAGAGCGGGGTATTCGTTGCGCTGAGAAGGATAGCACGCTTTTCTGTACCTCTCTTCGTTTTAACTTTCTGAGCGTGTTTTTAATCCAAACATATCATATCTATATGTTTTTGGAATCAGGAACCAACAAGGAATAAGATGAAAGTGTTTTTAAATTGATTTCGAAAAAAAAAATTGATAATAATTTTTATATATTTAATTTTCAGAGCTTGTTTTTAATCCGAATATAACATATTTATATGTTTTTGGAATCAGCAAATGATGGAGAATAAGATAAACGTAAATTTGGATCGTTTTATACATTTTTATTTTTTTTTACAATTTTCAGATTTTTAATGACCAAAGTCATTAATTAATTTTTAAGCCACCAAGCTGAAATGCAATACCGAAGTCCGGGCTTTGTCGAAGATTACTTGACCAAAATTTCAACCAATAATGGTTTTGGTGGAAAATGAGGGCGTGACAGTGCCGCCTCAACTTTCACGAAAAGCCGGATATGACGTCATCAAAGACATTTTTCAAAAAAATTAAAAAAACGTTCGGGGATTTCATACCCAGGAACTGTCATGTCAAATTTCATAAAGATCGGTCTAGTAGTTTAGTCTGAATCGCTCTACACACACACACACACACAGACACACGCACATACACCACGACCCTCGTTTCGATTCCCCCTCGATGTTAAAATATTTAGTCAAAACTTGACTAAATATAAAAATAAAATTCTTTCATAGAGACATCATTTTAACTCGAAGAAAGGACTGTGCACCTGGTTATTTGCGATATCGAAACCTTCGCGCTTCGACTGATAGACTGTGCAGAGTTACGCCCTCTGATTTAACTCCCAGGCCTGTTCGATGGTTAGTTCATTTTCAAAATAAATGTGGTATGTTTCTCATGTTATATATTGTAATGAATCGCGGTTATGGTGTTTATAGTTGAAGGGATATAACTAGTGCTTTTTGTAATACAAAGAGTTTGTCAGGAGTTGTTTAACTTTGAGAGTGGAAAGTTTTGACAGCTCAGTAAGATTCCATGTTAGCTACGGCCGGGTCAAACTGGTTTCGCGGCACGTGCGTTTACAACTGTGTGAGTTGTTCACGTTATAATCGCAACCGCCTGATTTTGTGAGTTGTGCAAGTTGTGATTGTAAACTGCCTGACAATTGAAAGTTATTCGACCTGGGCTCTCGGATGAGAAAACCTGCTCTTGCTGTTGATGTCAACTTTGGAAGAAAACATTTGATCTTGATGTCAACCTTGGAACCGGGAAACATTGCCGGGATGACTTGGACTTTTGTATGGGTGCCGCCATATTGGAAGATGAGGTACTTTGCTAGTTTTGTGTGAACTTGAACATTTCTTTTGTATGCGCGGACATGACTTGTGTACTTGAATAATTTCGGAATTGTATAATTTTCTTGTGCTCGGTTGGTGTGTTTTTGAATAGTGTTAGTTTGTTACAGTAGGGTGTTATATTTTGTAACAGGCCGCCCCAGTCTGACTTGTGCGGGGTGGTGCCAGTGTGGCGAGGGTGCGATGGAGGCCGTAAGGTTGAAGGCTAGCTACATCGTCACCTCTACATAACGTAAAAGTTATGTTTTGTTTATTTGCTTTCTTGTCCTTGTAAATATGTTCTGACGTTGACAATGAATGAGTGAGTTTCAAAAGGTCGTGGACAATGAATGAATGAGTTTCAAAAGGTCATGAATTGATTATTGTAAGCAAGAAAATATTTGAGAATTTGAAGAATGAGTTGATAATTGCTATGTCAGAAACAAACCAATTTGTATGTTCTAACTAAACCATTGGCTATTGTTTGGAAAGAATGAGTTGGTGAAAGACTACAAATTCTTCTAATCTTCTCTCTGCTTTCCTAAACTTCTGAGCGGGAGTCAGATGATTGACTGTGTGTGTGTGCACCTATAAAGAATCTGGAAGGAGATTAATACGGATCTTCTTTATTTCAAATCTCTTACATATATACACTCATCGGAGAGTCTGGTACTAAATATGGACGATAAGAATGCTCCCAACCCTACACGTATTATATCCCCATAGTGTGTGTCCTTCACATTTGCCCAACATGCTAATTTGCTGAGCGTTTGAAAGCGGGTTTTATGTCGTCTGCAATCGAACCAGTCTCATTTCCAAAAGTAAATTTCTCGTGTTGCATCTGCACTCATGAGGGAGGCTGGTAATAAGTATATTACATGGTAAGAACGTTCTGAACCCTACACGTTTTCGATTCCGATAGTTTTTGCCTTCAAATAATAACTCGCAAACCATTCATTTACTGAACTGATGCAGTCGCATTCTCGTGTCGTCTGCTACGAATGTCAGAGTCGATCGAATCAGTCGACTTCCAAATGCTGGTCTAGTTGGTAGTTTATCGGAATAACACTTATTTTTGTCTGTTAGCTGCTGGAAATTTATGCTAAATCATCATCTATCTATATATATATACGACTTGTGTCTGTCTGTGTGTCTGTCTGTGTGTCTGTCTGTGTGTCTGTCTGTGTGTCTGTCTGTGAGTTCGCGATGCACGGCCAAAGTTCTCGATGGATCTGCTTCAAATTTGGTGGGCATATTCAGGTAGACCCGGGACAGGACACAACCTGGTCGATATTTCAACACGTGCTCTCAGCGCGCAGCGCTGAACCGATTTTGGTTCCACCTCAGCTACCCGGGCCCCCATACCGACACACCATAGCCGCTACACCACATCACAACGCCAAAGTTCTCGGTGGATCTTTTTCAAATTTGGACACCGTATTCAGCTACACCCCGGACACAATATCATCGATGAGATATTTCAACACGTGCTCTCAGCGCGCAGCGCTGAACCGATTTTGGTTTTTGTGTTCATTTCACCATTATAAGTAACTCTTCCTTATCTTCTCCAGTGTTTTGCGTTTATCTCCCTTCCTTCGTGTGGCTTCAATCCATTTTCCCGTTTGTAAGTTACTATTTTTAGAATGTCACTGCGCTGTCCACAACGCTTCCCTTGCACCCTGTTTGTGATGTGGTCTAGCGGTTTTTGTCTGTCTGTATGTTCTGGCATTTGAGAAGCCACAACAGATAATATAGGGCTAAGAAATAAGCTCTAAAATTCTCAAACCCGTTTGACAGGACTTCGACTTCAAAGGTGATTGTGGTGAACCGCCACGCTGTCTGTCTCTGTCTCGCGATTCACCCCGGCGAAGCCGGGTATTCCTCTAGTTTGGTAATATGGAGACAATAAGCTTCATGCCACTTACACGACGGATGAGAAGAATCTTCGCAAGTCGAAAGAAGAGGCAAAACCTCACTGTGGCACAGGCGCATAAAATCTGTCAGACAAATCCCTTCTGCTTTAAGCCGCGGGAAAGTTTTTTTATTTGTTTGTTTGTTTGCTTAACGCCCAGCCGACCACGAAGGGCCATATCAGGGCGGTGCTGCTTTGACATATAACGTGCGCCACACACAAGACATAAGTCGCAGCACAGGCTTCATGTCTCACCCAGTCACATTATTCTGACACCGGACCAACCAGTCCTAGCACTAACCCCATTATGCCAGACGCCAGGCGGAGCAGCCACTAGATTGCCAATTTTAAAGTCTTAGGTATGACCCGGCCGGGGTTCGAACCCACGACCTCCCGATCACGGGGCGGACGCCTTACCACTAGGCCAACCGTGCCGGTCGCGGGAAAGTTAGGGTCAAGCATAATTTGGTAATGTGGAGAAGATAAGCTACATGTCACTAGAACGGAGGATGGGAAGAATCTTCTCAAATCGAAAGAATGGGCACAGGCAAGGCAAGGCAAAGGGCGCATGAATACGCTCTCTGGAAAAGGTAGCGCACTCCAAAGTGCGCTAACAGTTTTAAGCGCATTGCCATTAGCCAATCAACTGTTTCACATCAGTCATGTGACACCAGTACTTACTAACCAGCATTATTATTATTGACAATTGTGGATAAATTACGTCACATTAAGACACAAGAAACACACACAACCTGAAAACATCAAACAAGGATGCAAGTTGTGTTGTGTCGACATTTAGTCAACGGTCTTCAACGATTACAGAAAGAGAACGCTGCAAGGCGCGCGACAACCCTCTTATCATTTACACAGTTAGCATACACAATAGCTTATACTAGCTGTGCATTGGGTGTGCAACATATTTAATGTGTGTTTGT